>NC_056727.1:362333744-362377201 GCF_019279795.1 Protopterus annectens | reverse complement strand
GCTATGGGCACAGCATGGATGCAGAAGCACATCCCCACAGGCAGTACCACTCCATGTTGGTAGGGGCATTGCACAAGTACATGTGACAGTTGCTGTATTGCCACATGTACGCATATCCGTCATAGGGGTAGCACTGGTACATGACTGTCGGACATGCCTGTACATACCACCATGTCCCACAGGATATGTGTTACGTGTACAACACCCGTCGCACCTTCATCAAGCTGTGAAGTGTATGGCTGCCAGTGTACCTGTGTGACATGTTGTGCAATGGGTGCAAGGTATGCAGTAGCGCATTACATGCCCACATGTCCTGCACAGGTGCATAGCCTGAACATACAATACAAATAGGGTGTTGGATAATAGCAACCCACAAGAGGTGATGGGGGTGGCAATCCACTATCACCTTTCCGGGTAAGGTGTGCATGTCCATGACACATTAGCACCTGAGATGTTAGCAGTACAGCTGTACAGGGCAGCATGCATATTTGATTACAAATACCCTTGCGTGTTCCACCACTGGCCTGTTGACAGACAGACACCAACACAATGTGCAGCATTGACATGTGCACAGCACATCACCGCTGGCTACAGTAGAATAGGGTTACTGTGTTGACATGTGCACAGAACATCAGCGCCAGCCACAGTCGAACACGGTATGTGTTGAACCCCACCATCATTGTAGCCCATGCCACAGACAGACGTGTTATGCATCTGTGTATGTACGGCTGGGAATGGCCCTGGCCTAGCAGTATAGCTGTGTCAGTGTTGCGAACAACATACTGAATGGGCTGTGTGTGTGAGGTAAAGGCCATACGTGTATGGTCTGATGGATGATACCAGCAGTGCTCCCACTATGTGAACATCCCCGTCCCCATAAATGAATATCTAGGCTGTGCTCAACACCATGGTCACTGTGGGAGGGATGGTGCTGTGCGGTGCACCCACCGACATGGTGGTGACAGCAGGCACTGGATGTAGACATATGTGGTACCCATGTCAGGCCGGGGTACCATCCATGTGCACGGGATATCACCGTGCGGGCACATACAGCACTGTGTTGAACAATATCACAGCACATAGCACCTGTCAGGGGTAATGTGTATGCATGGATGTGCAATGCCAGCATGCACCATACACACCCCCACCAAGCAGCATGCTGCCTACCTTGCAGAAGGCCGTTGTCCACACCATGATAATGGACATGCGACATGTCCATATACCCACAGAAATGACATATGGAATGGACAGCCACCCTCCCAATACTGGTATCCCACAGGCGGGACACATCCCTGTGCCATGTATGTGATATACCCTGCCATACCATGCAGCCCTGTCCAGCAAGGCTGCATGTGCCATCAGTCATACATGGTGCAATGGCCACATGGCAATTGCACTATCAACTGACCAGATCAGTAATGTGGCACTGATGCACCTTGTGGTGTCACAAGTGCTCTGTGTCAGCGTGTACAACGCGGCACATGCTATGTATGACCATCCCTGCTAATGTCATATGATTAGACATTGTCCCATGTGTATCACATGTGCAATACAGGCGAGCCGTGGCAGGTTGTCCAACACCCGTACAGTGCTGAGTAGCTGTATATGGTACAACACATGCATGTACAGGTGTCCATGTGTATGTGTGCAGTGCCACCGCTGATGTCCATAATGGCTGCGTCTGTGATGCTATGTGACATATACACAGCATCCAGGTGAACAGTAGAACTGTGCACACATCGGGCCACGTGCTGATTGGTATGAACACAGGTGCAGGCAGGTACACATGTCCACAGCAGGTTACCATCTACATGGGGTATGTAGAGTGTGATGAGTTGACACAGAGATATGATATGATACCCACTGCATAACGGTGTGACAGGTGTGACAGCAACACGTCAGCTGTGTCAGTGTCATGATGCGTCTCAGAGATTACTGTGTAGATGTCGTACATGTCATAGCAATGTATGTTCAGCGGTATGCCAGTACATCAGTGTGAATGTGACCTGTCACCATCATTATGTCTTACAGATAATGCCTCGTTCACAACTGCCAGCCTTCAGCCGCCAGGAGGATGAAGTAATCATACCGTTGCTCCATGACAACTATGACTTGCTATTCAGCCATGTTCTACAGCAAGCGCAGCAGCGGGATGACCTGTGGCAGGATATGCACAGGAGGGTGAATGACGTGGGTGGCAACAACCGCACCTACCAGCAGGTACGCCGACACTGCATGGACCTCATACGGCACGCAAAACAGCGTGCCGCCGCAATCGCCAGAGAACAAAGTGGAACAAGTGGTGGGCCACCAACCCAGCCCCCACTCTCACACACGGAGGAGCTCCTGGCCAGTCTGGGGACACCCAGGGAACAGCATGCAGAAACACTAGCCGCCATCGTGGAGGTGGGTGTCTCCCAACCAATGAGCCTGGAGCTGCCTGGTAAGTCAGTCTTGCATATGAATATGATATCCACTGTAGGTGTAGGTGTCACTGTACATCATGTAAAGTAACAACACATGCCAGGTATATGGGCACACAAGCCGCATACTACAGTATTCTACGTTGTGTTTGCAGACGTGTGCATACCACATGCTATCACACAGGTACATGATGTGACATGCACAGTGCGAACTGTGGCTGTCATACAGTCATGGATAATGTTTATACTGTTGTGTTGCCCCTATACAGGTACCTCTGGTGTGTCGCACAGACATGGGTCCATCGCAGGTGAGACTGTTGTTAGTAACAGGCATGTTACAGTGTAGAGTTATTCGCCATGTGGCCAGGTATAACATGCACACCTGGGTTTTGTTCCAGTCACGGTATACAGGTTGCACCACCAGACACACACATGCCACCCGTGCAGTAGATACAACCATTATACACCGGCATGAAACCACAGTACCTGTCAGTGTGATATGTGCGGTCAGCTATGCATACAATGGTGGAGGTGTTCTACAATGGATGCATATGTAGTATGCATTGGAACACCATTCGTGGTATGCACACAGTACCACACAGTGAGCAGTGATCTGGGCAGCACACAGGTGTCACCAATGTGACATATGCCCCTGCATTGTGTGCACACGTTGTAACATGCCACCTGACATGTCCCACACCCGTGGTGTTCAGTCTGCAATATTGTCACACCATCACATGACCTGCACCCGACATAGCAAACATCCACACTATTGCCTGCATAGCCCTCTGGATTGTGACACCTCCGACATGTATGGGTGTATGTCACATGGGACACCACAGGAATGGGTACACGATGCCCATCACACACAATTGTCCAAGACCCAGTCACACATGGCCATGGGTGATAGCCACAGGCATGTTGCTACACAGTACATCTGATGTGGATAGACACCGTTGCACATTGTCCACACATAGTGCGGTCATAGCCATAGTGGACCACCTGTACATTTGATGTGGTACACCAGACAACCGGAATGCCTGTCTGCAGCCACCGGAGGTGCCACCGATGTCTACCATATACCTGCTGTGGAACAGCATGACTGTGTTGCAGTCATGGCAATGCAATGCGTCCATGTTATGCATCGCACAGCAACATACATGTGTCCTGTTGCCATGCAGTGGCACAGTGCCTGTACTCCCCACTGTATAGCTATGTACACGACTCACACTAACCACACCTGCACATACATATTTGCTAAACATGCATTCTATCTGTAGGCTGTACACACAACACTGCACTGTGAAGCCCATTATGATGTGCATGTGGGGACACCATTGTCACACATGTCCACATGTTACCGCATGTCTGCGGATTACATGTCAAGGTAACGCCAGCCATGTGTACTGTTAACCTGTCTGGCCACATGGTGCATCACGGTGATGCATGCAAACTACCATGATTGTGTGTACTGCATGCCTACTGATATGACACCTGCTTGATGTAGTGTGCACCCCAGGGTGGTATGCATACTAACACTATTAATGTCTGGGCTGCATTTCTGTGCTGTAGTGTGGGAATGCTGCATGCCATCTGCAATATCACATGCATGGTGTGTCTGCGTGTGTGTGTCTGCGCGTGTGTGTGTCTGCGTGTGTGTGTGTCTGCATGTGTGTGTCTGCGTGTGTGTGTGTGTGTCTGCGTGTGTGTGTGTGTGTGTGTGTGTGTGTGTGTGTGCGTGTGTGTGTGTGTGTGTGTGTGTGCATGTGTGTGTGTCTGCGTGTGTGTCTGTGTGTGTGTCTGCGTGTGTGTAATGTACCTTACAGTATGTCTTTGTATTCACAGGTGGTGTAGGTGCTCCCTCCTGCGTCCATCTGATGTTAGTGTCCCCACAGATACTAGCGTGATGACCATATGCATGAGGTAAAGGCAGGATTGTCAGGGGCAGAAGCTGTGCCATTGGTTACCATCCCACCTATGTCCCCCTCATCCCCGCACACGGTTCTGATGCCGACACATACCACATCACCGCTGCTCCATAGAGGAAGGACAGTCAGCCTGTTGGCATTGAGCAGGAATGTGTGGTGGCTACAGAAGGTGCGCCTACACACCATGTTGCCAGTGTAATGATTCGGTGATGTGCCACAGGCATGTGGCTGGTGCTGCTCATAGGAGGACCTCTGGCAGACATGCACCTGCTGTACAGAGTGCAGCAGCTGGTATCACCAGACGCATGTTCCAGACTGTAATGGCGGCACAGGCACGTGTAGAACGGCAGAACCAAGAAGGGCAGAGGCCTGCAATCCGTTCCCTAAATGACAACATCCAGTCATTGGCGAATGCTTATCAGCAGATTGCTAATGTACTGGATAGGCGATTAGGTGAAATGGTTGGAATCCTCGACTGAGGCATGGCAATCTGCGAGCGTGAGCTGTCTGTGCTGGAACACCTGGTAGGGGTGAGGCGTAGGACACGGGGGTGTAGGCCAGCAACACCACCTAGTGTAGGTCGACGTGTGCGTGCCACCTCTCATGCCCACTCACACAGTGCCGGTAGCAGCAGCAGTGCAGCTGGTGCTACACCGTCCACACCAGGACACAGCAGGCCACGTGGACGTGGCCCTGGCGGGTCCCAGCGTGGACACGGTTCCAGCGGACATGTGTCATCGGACAGTAGCCACTCTATACCTCCACCCAGTAGTGCCCGTGCGACCCCAGGAAGGCACAGGTCACGTGGCCGCAGACGGACACAGTGAGCCGTACAACCTGCACTGTACAGTCTGGGGCTGACAATTATACCCCGTGTAGGCATCACATATGGCTGAACTGTGTACACACATACCCACACATGGCAGACACAACTGTAGGGCTCCACCACATCCACATGCATTCTGCGCAGTCATGCCCAGTAAACTCACCGGCCCTTACACACACACATGATGTCATCCACCCCCCTCCTTTTGTGGTTCGGTCCGGATTTGGGGCCGGAACCCGTGATATGACGTATAACCTGATAGTGCTGGGGTGCTCTCAGGAGCCTTGAACCAGGTTTCAGTCACAGCACAGACATCGATGTTCTCCATACTGAGGAGGGCTTTGAGGGCATGCAACTTGAGGTTTAGACTTCTGGCATTGAGCAGTATTACCCTTAGTTCTTTCCAGGTTTGTTGTCTAGGGCGGTAGGTTTATCATTTGAGCCTTGCCTAAAAAAGGCACCATGGGGGTGGCAGGAACCTTTGCCAATATCCGGAAGCCCAGGGGTGACAGGTACAAGCCGTCCCTTGCGAAGCAGCATGGCTTGTCAAGCATGTCATCCCAGGCAAACAGACATTGGACCCCCTTAGACTGACACGGGTAATTAAGCCAATTATTAAAGCTGATCATTTTGACTCTGTATTGTGGCATCATTCTTGGTGAGGGTAGGATACTGCTCAGGGTCAGGGCCATACCGGCCTGGGCTACATAATCTGAGAGCCCCTCTATGTCTCTTTTCATGTAGTCCAGGGAGGTATGTCTCAGGTCGTTCACACCGGCATGGACAATGACTCCGTCATACTTGTACATGCTGCGAAGTGACCTGAGTGCTTGTGTTATGTGACGGATTCTAGTGCCCGGCAGGCAGCCTATTGTGATCATTTCCTTGTTCGGTCTGGTGGGTGGGACGTCAGTGTGTCTGACTATGGCGTCACCTATAACAAGTGTGTCTGGCCTTAAGGGCTGTGACTGTTTAGCATACTGACTTTGAGAACTATGTGTTGCATGTCCTATGTCTTGAGGAGGCAGTTGCTTGGGTGTCTGCTTTGGAGGCCTCTGTAGTTTTGGTATATGTTTGAACAGTGCCTCCGAGTATGTCTTTGTGTGTTTATGTGTTTGTTTTGCAGTTGTGATAGTTCTATGTGAAACTGGGTTTGTGGTGTGCGTGGTGTCCTTCTCCTCCTGTCTGGTCTTGCCGGTCCTGAGTTGAGAGAGCTCAGCCTCCAGTTTGGCTATATAGTTGCATCTCTCACATGTATTTGTGTTTTATGGGGAAGGTGTGGGTTGTCTGTGTACATGAGGCAATTGTAACATTGCCTCAGGATGCCCAGATTCACCAGCTGAACAGGAGAGGACTAGCAATTGACCCTTCGACATGCTAGAAAACGGAAAGCCGCTTTGCTGTGTAACTGAGTCAGAAGGACCTATAGGGAAATGGGTACTCAAGGGGATTCTAGGCTAATGTAGTACTTTGTTTAGTATATATGTACTTTACCTATATAAGAATGCTTTAGGAGCAAGTGCTGAGCTTTTGTGATAGAGAATAGACAGTTTAGATTGCAAGTAGAGAAGTTCTAAGGGAAAACTTGAAGAGCAGAATGTACGTAGCCAGACATAGTTTAACGTTGTTTACACAGTACATGACACACATGTCCACACGTATACTGCACCTGACGCCTGTGGTCGGTGCCACAGGCTACAGTGGACAGAGACATCACATACATGTCAGGACACAGTACAGGTATGGTGACATTGTGTAGGTGTCGTACACAGCGTGCTGGCCACTGACCTCAGGTGTCACCTGTCAGCTGTGGTGCATGCTGTGCAGCAGTTGGACGCTGTACCAGTACAGGAATACGGCCGCAATCACGGGGTGTACACCACTATGGTGCACACCCCATAGTGTGCAGATGGGGACACCTACCTGTGTGGTCAGCACCCTCACAATACAATGCACCCACACGCCATGTCACAGGGGGCGGACTTGCACAGGTGGCCAGTATGGCTCACACATATGGCATCGACAGGGAGGGTTGTGCAATGCAGCACCAGTACGGGATGGTCACCCTGTGTGGTTAGTGTCCATTCACAACAGTATATCTGCATACACCCTCACACCAGGCAGCAGACATACAAACATATTGACACACACACATGGTGGTGACCACACATGTATACACGGAGAGACGACGTGTTACATGTACTGCACCATCCACATCCATGCACCCCATACTGAGGTATGTACAGATCTCTACTATGGTGTACAGGGATGTGTGGCACGTGGGACATTGTCCCCCCGATATGTGGCATACATGGGCACACATTCCTGCACACATGTCGGTGCTGGGAATGCCACACCCACCATATGAGACATGTGCAGGCGTGCAGCGGTATGTAGTGCATTATGCATACCAACACTGTATCTGGCAGATGTGCCGATATATGCACTTGGGAGGTGGTAGGTGTTACAGTAGCCATGTGACATACAGTAGATGACACCTGACCGATGGGTATGCATTATGGCAGCACTGTCATGTAACAGCGACATAGCATACTGTATGCACATGGCAGGGTAGGATGGTGTGTGACACCTGTGAGCCACCACCTGCACACATGCATGTGGACAGGTGTTTAAACACATGATGTACACACATACCGCCATACGTGCTGTTACTATGCCACCATATAACGGCCCCCATGATGGGTACGCATGTGGTAGGGAGTAGCAACTATGTTATGGACATCGGCCACTGCTCATGCATGGCTGTGCCATGCACAGTACATGTGTCACATGTGTCCCCTGTTGCCATGTGTGTATGCATTGCTACGTTTTGACATGTGTGTTGACATACATAGAACATGGACTGTGGTATGGTATCACAGCTGTCACAGGCGAACAATACAAGGGTATGTGTCCCAGTCAACACTGCTACACCCTGTAGTGGGAGCATACCACAGACATGTGTCCACCTTCCATTCGTGTGTGTAGCACCGCGTACGCCAGTGTTATGCATGTGGTACATCACAGTGTCCTGTGTGCAGTCCATGCACACAGCCAGACAATCACATGTATGACATATCCGGACGTTGGTTCACTCTGGTACAGCAGCAGTCTTGTGTCATAGCTGTGTCAGGGCCGTGGTATGTGTGGAGCTGACCTGTCTATGTATACTGATATGGGCGGACTACATCACACATGTGGGATCATTGTTAGTACATGTGTACTCTGCACGACTGGTGTACACTGCTATACAGACCTGTGGACATATGTCACATGCTGTTGTTGGACCATGAGGCATACTGCTGCACTGATGACATGGTGCTGGCATGGCAGCTACAGTGTTTACTGCAGTGTGTACATGTTTGACCTGCACCCGTGACGCCTGTGATGTCATCTGTGTGTGTACGAGTAACTGCATGTGTGACCACCCTGTGCGTGTGGACGGGTTTACCTGACCATGACCTGCGGTGTGTATACTCTGTCTGCATGCCGGATGGCACGTAGCACATGCTAAGTGTGTGAGCATGCCCGGTTTGCTGTTGTGTAGGTGGACACACACGAAGTTCCACACTCTGCCCTTTCATGCTCACACTCCATGTGTATGCATGTCTGCACTTTGCAGATGCTAAGTGTGTGAGCATGCCCGGTAAGCAGTTGTGTAGATGGACACACAGTACAGTGCACACTGTGCCTGTCTGTGATCATACCCCTTGTGCATGTATGTTCCCCGTTTGCAACCGCTAGATGTGTCAGCATACCCGGTTTGCTGTTATGTAGGTGGAAAACACACGCTCCACACTCTGCCCTTTCATGATTCAACCCCATGTGTATGCATGTCTGCACTCTGCAAATGCTAAGTGTGTGAGCATGCCCAGTACGCAGTTGTGTAGATGGACACACAGTACAGTGCACACCTCCCATCTGTGATTATATCCCGTGTGCATGTATGTTCCCCCCTTTGCAACCACCAAGTGTGTGAGCATGCCCAGTTTGCTGTTGTGTAGGTGGACACACACAACGTTCCACACTCTGCCCTTTCATGATTCAACCCCATGTGTATGCATGTCTGCACTCTGCAAATGCTAAGTGTGTGAGCATGCCCAGTAAGCAGTTGAGTAGATGGACACACAGTACAGTGCACACCATGCTCGTCTGTGATTATACTCCGTGTGCATGTCTGTTCCCTCTTTGCAACCGCCAAGTGTGTGAGCATGCCCGGTTTGCTGTTGTGTAGGTGGACACACATGACGTTCCACACTCTGCCCTTTCATGATTCAACCCCATGTGTATGCATGTCTGCACTCTGCAAATGCTAAGTGTGTGAGCATGCCCAGTAAGCGGTTGTGTAGATGGACACACAGTACAGTGCACACTGCGCCCTTCTGTGAGTATACCCCGTGTGCATGTATGTTTCCCCTTTGCAACCACCAAGTGTGTGAGCATGCCCGGTTTGCTGTTGTGTAGGTGGACACACACGACGTTCCACACTCTGCCCTTTCATGATTCAACCCCATGTGTATGCATGTCTGCACTCTGCAAATGCTAGGTGTGTGGGCATGCCCAGTACGCCATGCGTGGAGACACAGTACAGTCGGCACCGACTTCTGATACTAGGCGTGTAGCCATGGCCAATAACATCCTGCATAGCCATGGTGGCCGTCCAGGCGAGTTATATGTAGTTGCTATGCCACAATGGCTGCCTACATCATGCATGCAGGTTGCTCTCTCATAGGGTGTACTGTCTGTGGTGCATCCCATATCCATGTCGTGATGTCGTGCTCCGTAGTTAGTTAATATTCCCGAGGGCAGCACTGCCGTGTTACTGTACGCCCACCTTGGGATAGTAACATGCTGTGTGACTGCGCACTCTGTCTTCATTCCCTATTGGCTGCCTTGCCTCTGCAGATGATATCACCCACCTAGGAGTATGCTTCTTGACAGTGCTGTGCTCAGTAATCTCAGTAGCGCGTTCTGTAAATGCATCATGCTGTAGTGTGACCATGTAGGTAGGCGTAGGTTCAACTCCCAGCCCTTCCCTGTGTGTGTTTCCAGCTGCCTCTGGAGAAAGTAATGCTTTTAGATGCTTCACAACACATACCTTGGCTATCAGCGTCTATTTCTTTGCGGATGATGTCACCCGCCTAGAAGTATGCCTCTGACAGTGCTGTGTTCAGTAATCTCGGTAGTGCGTTCTGTAAATGCATCATGCTGTAGTGTGTTCATGTAGGTCGGCGTAGGTTCAACTCACAGCCCTTCCCCGTGTGTGTTTCCAGCTGCCTCTGGAGAAAGAAATGCTTTTAGACGCTTCACAACACGTACCTTGGCTATCAGCGTCTATTTCTTTGTGGATGATGTCACCCACCTAGAAGTATGCCTCTGACAGTGCTGTGCTCAGTAATCTCGGTAGCGCATTCTGTAAATAAATCATGCTGTAGTGTGTTCATGTAGGTAGGTGTAGGTTCAATTCCCGGCCCTTCCCCGTGTGTGTTTGTTTCCAGCTGCCTCTGGAGACAGTAATGCTTTTAGACGCTTCACAACACGTACCTTGGCTATCAGCGTCTATTTCTTTGTGGATGATGTCACCCGCCTAGAACTATGCCTCTGACAGTGCTGTGCTCAGTAATCTCAGTAGCGCGTTCTGTAAATGCATCATGCTGTAGTGTGTTCATGTAGGTAGGCGTAGGTTCAACTCCCGGCCCTTCCCCGTGTGTGTTTCCAGCTGCCTCTGGAGGTAGTAATGCTTTTAGACGCTTCACAACACATACCTTGGCTATCAGCGTCTATTCCTTTGCGGATGATGTCACCCACCTAGAAGTATGCCTCTGACAGTGCTGTGCTCAGTAGTCTCGGTAGCGCATTCTGTAAATGCATTATGCTGTAGTGTGTTCATGTAGGTAGGCATAGGTTCAACTCCCGGCCCTTCCCCGTGTGTGTGTGTTTCCAGCTGCCTCTGGAGATTGTAATGCTTTTAGATGCTTCACAACACATACCTTGGCTATCAGCGTCTATTTCTTTGCGGATGATGTCACCCGCCTAGAAGTATGCCTCTGACAGTGCTGTGCTCAGTAATCTCGGTAGTGCATTTTGTAAATGCATCATGCTGTAGTGTGTTCATGTAGGTAAGCGTAGGTTCAACTCCCGGCCCTTCCCTGTGTGTGTGTGTGGTGTGTGTGTTTCCAGCTGCCTCTGGAGATAGTAATCCTTTAAGACGCTTCACAACACATACATTTGCTATCGGCGTCTATTCCTTTGCGGATGATGTCACCCACCTAGACGTATGCCTCTGACAGTGCTGTGTTCAGTGCTCCGTGTAGCGCGTTCCGTACCTGTGTCATACTGTCGTGCGGTTGGGTAGGTAGGGGTAAGGTCAATTCCCATGCCTGCCAGCTGTGTGTGTGTGTGTGTGTGTGTGTGTGTGTGTGTGTGTGTGTGTGTCTATGCTCCCAGCCGTATGGGTTCATAGGTTATGATTTTAGACGCTCCGCAGCACACATATATCCTGCTGGCATCTCTGTGTTTGCGGATGTTGAGAAGCAGCTAGTGGACTGCCTGTGTGCCTGCTGTGGTTAGCGACCTCCGTAGCGTGTTCTCCACGTGCGTCCTGCTGTGGTGTGATAGGGTAGTGATGTGTAGGTTCCACTACCGGCCTTGCCACATGTGTCTGTCTGTATCTCTCTCGATGTATATATACATACATATGTTATGCCCATAGCGCTACTCTTGCATGGACAGCTGTCTGTCCCATGTATCGCATATTTGCATGGCTGACACATAGACATGTGGTACGATGCATATCCAAACATTGTCCATGCAACGTCCGTGTTCCGGGAGGTGTTGCACGCCCTAGAGACATCTGCTGTATATCTTGGCAGACAGCTATCCTTGCTGTACTGTCACTGTACTCGTACATGCCATAGACCTTGTGTATCATTGCCTGTTTATGGTGTGTGTATGTCTATCTGAGCTGTGTGCATGGTCGTGTGTATGTCCCACTATAATCGTCTGTGCAGGTGTTGCCACTATGGGTAATCCATGTAGACAGCTGTTTCATGTGCATTTCAGCACATACCTGCGGACAGTACTACCCCTCCTACAGCAGCACATTCCATCGTCTTGCAGTGGATACTAGTGTTTCCACACACATGTATCTGTGTCTGTTCATAACACTCCACCTCAGGGAGCATATATCTGGACATGGCCTTATGTGATAGTGGGACACTCGAGGCCAGTCATGTCACGTTGCTCTTAAAAACATTGATAGTGGGCACAGTGATATGTTATGCATGTGTATGACATTTCTGTCTGATTTGGTGTCTTACTCGCATGTTTGTCGTTGTTTCCTGTCGTCAGTTATCATGAGGGCGCCGGACTGTTACTGTTACGTGGAACACAGCGAACATATGAGGCAGACTTCTACATAGTCTGCGTACATCTGTGCAGTTGCAGGGTATGTGTCTAATACAACATACCTACTGTCTGACTACAATACAGACACAGTGTGTGGCGGTATGACAGACCACATGACATTACTTTGTATTTGCATGGCACACCCACACAGACAGTTGTATTCCTCACACAGGTCTACATCTGCTTATCCACACTACTTGTTCTTTCCTGTACCATATGTGTGCATCGTATTTGCGCTTCCAGTGGCGGGCTCATGTACGACTATGGGGCCTGGTAATTGTTATGTTGACACTTCATGGCACCCTGGGGGACACTTCACCTTTGTGTCTGATTACCTTCCACATTGACTTTCGCGGGGCATACGTTGTCATTCACAATTACCGGGGTAGGATATATACATGTTTGCTCATTTGTCCTGCTGTCTTTCTTCCCACCTGTCCGCCTAGTATCACCGGTTCAGTACATGTATTCTGGACAGGTAGCTCCTTCATACCCTGACCTGTTGTCATTATGTGTACACGCCCTGACGTTCGGCCATTGCCCTTGTTACGTTTCGCATAGTGCTGTGCCTTCCTAGCTGATTGCTGCCTAGGCATTCCGGACTGTGCGGTGGGTGATAGGGAGCGCTATTTTCATTGTATGATTAGTGACACTCATAACATCCGTATTCATGGCTATGCCAGCATACCTCTCAAGTGTACCTCGTTATGGGGGACGTACCTCATTTGGGGTCTTAAAAGGGTCATGCTCCTCGGAATTCCTCAAAGTTCCACATTGAAAGGGTCTGTTACACATTCAGTGTTAGGAATGTTTTAGGTGAAATCCATGGTAAATTGACATTAATCATATTAATTCATTAAAGGATCTTCTTTATACGTGCAAACAGCGTATTTTAACCATCCTATGACCTTCCTAGTTGAAGTTGTTAGTAAGTCATTAGTATGTGTTCCACATTTTGCCCATTTGTTCCACATTATGGAGGCGAGTGTTCCTCATTTTGGTGATGGAAGGTTGAGAGCTATGTACGCCAGTATTCGCACAACGGTCTGACTTTGTATGGGGTATTTCTAATGTAGTCCCTATCTGTATTTCCTGTGCTATGCCTTACTGCAGCTGTGTTATTCCGACAGATTTCCAGTTATGGGTGCCATCTTGGTCGTACGTATGTCCATCCATGGGAATTGCCTACAGGACACTGATATAGGGCTGTACATATTTCACACCTGCTTTCCGCATTATCCGGTGGATGCTTTGCACCATTAGTGGGGATTAAGGCATATGCTATACCCACATCCCTCCCACGGGGCGGGCCTACGGATTCTCTGCCAAACAACACCTAGGCCCATTTCTGCATACCCAGGTTCCCATGCCTGCAACCCTCGACAGTACACATTACACATGGTTAATGCGTGCAGTACTGGGATGTGGACGCACTTCTATGGACTCGCCACTCTGGGGATATCTGTCCATATGTCCTGCATTTCATGGACACATGTGTCATCAACCTTGAACAAGCTTTTAGTGCATGTATAGCTGTTCCATAGTTGCGGCTGTCACTTCTTTTGCATCAATCACAGCAGGGGTTGTGAATGGAGCAATTTTTGGAGTCCTACAATGGACACCAGTGTGCATGTGTAAAGTGTAGAACTTGCTGGACTGTCACCGTCTGGCCAGTGGTTTTGACTGCTGCTGTATGTTCCCCATTCGCAGAAGTCTGTTTGACTACCCATATTATCTATTACTTGGCATATTTATATCCATGTGTCATATATACGGGACGTAGGTCTGTTGTGTGTACATATATACATGTGAACCCCTCGTTTCATACCTTGCTTTGTTACTGTCTGTGGATTACCTGTGTACACACATCTATAACCATACCATACCTTTCCACTGTACAGGTTCTGGCAGAGTGTACGGATGGTTGACCTTTATCTTAGGTGTGTGTTACACTGACCTGTGTCTATCTGGCAATTTGCTGGCATTTCATGTGAGACTTACTTGATTCTATAGAGACTTAATTCTATAATTATGACGTGCTTCCACTGACTATATTTTTCTTTGTCTTCTGGAATCTTTATGTAACCAGTCCTTTTTGGACACTTTCTATTGTTGTTCATTTTTGTTTACATATATGACTACTTTGGTATGTTGTGCTATTATTGTGTGTGGAGCATTTCTCCCCGGGCCTCTACTGACACTGAACATATATCCAGCTAGCCTAGCCCGGTCAACAAATGTAAACCAACATAAAACTTACATAAACGTACGGTGGCACCTTCTGACAAGTAGGTCGGGTTACAGATGCATACCCTTCGTCAATCCCTGCTACTAACACCCGTTATTCTATCCACATTCTATGTTTGTCTTATCACATATCATGTGTTTCTCACTATTTGTACCAGTACTTTGCATGGCATTGTCCGGTTCCATACTTTCAGAGGCTGACAGTTTTGAGACATGTATAACTAACGTGGAGGACACAGCATTAACTTACCCTGCTGTGAGCGGATCACACACGCACAGGCGCACTTGCATTTCCTAATTGTGGGTTACGCGCAGGTGCACATGCATATCCGTATTCTGGGTTACATATGTTTACTGAGTCTGTGTGATTACGTGGCCTGTATTAGTTGTGACTGTTCCAGTAACATATCTCTGATCCGGTTCACGGACGTGTGTGCGGAACACACTTTCACCTTTCACCTTTACACATGTAACTGTCTTTGCGGCACAGATGCATTACGTACACGTTCACATTTATATGTTCTATAGTCGTAATTCAAACGGGACTGCATTCACGTTGGCCGGTTGCTGTGACCACTACACATTTGCTGTTCTGTCTCATTTATATGCATACCCATGGTACATAGCTACATTAACATATCCCCCCCCCCTCGCACGTCACAGGCATCCATTCTCCTGCTGGGAAAAGTGCGGTACTACATGTTACACATTCCCTATTCCCTACTGCTCTTGACCCAGGATGCATATGGCGTGACCGCAGGGATATTCAGATCACAGGGGCTTATAGCCCCAACGCATACAGGTCTTTGATTGTCAGGGTGTTCCTGTGGTGCTCTGGGTTTGGTCTTGTCCGCCTAGTGTACAGAACTGCCCGGACCGTGTACGAATGTCAGACGAGGCACATGGGCACAGTTTGTCCATGTCTATTATACCATAACCCCCCCCATTATTCCTAACTGTGCACGCTGATTGGCCAGCGTGCCCGTTGTAGATCGGGTTATAGTAATGGCACACGGTCCGGTCGCCTGGAACTATTTCGATTAGTATACCTCAGTATTTATAACCTGTCTTGCTATGTTACATGGGTTTAACATAGCGTGACAGCTTTAACTGAGCCACAGAGATGTCCGTTGCTTACGTTGGGGCAGTCTCTCTCTGCTACACACATTTCACATAGTGGGACAGGTTGTACAACACAGCAACGGGGACATCGAGCTCTCCGTTGCTGTTTTGTATTGATTTGCTATGTTGACTGTGTTTTACATAGCGAGACAGTTTCGACATTAGCAACGGACATCTTGCGCAGTACGTCAGCACCGCCGTGGATGCCAGACATCTGCGGATGGGCAGCAGACAGGCATTATGCTGTGCCATTATGTCTGGGGATTAATAGTTTATTTTCCTAGATGATATGGATATAGCAATAACCACGCCTGCGTGGGTACTGCTGTATTTCCCCACGGTTGCCTTTGTTTGGTCCCTTGGGCATCGCCCTCGGGACCGCACTATGTCTACCGTGGGTATATCCAGCATTACCCACACCCAGGCGTGGGTTATTGCTATGGTATTCATTCCATGTGTACAGACACGAGTGTTTGGACAACCAACAATAGCTTCTGCTATTGGCATACAATGCTGTGGATGATGCCGGTTATCATACATATGCCATGTTCTGCGTTTTTCCCATTCACACTTGTCTATCCCCTGTCCTCATTCATACATGGATATTTATGTGGCACATGACTGAACTATGTATTACCTGCAGGTATGCTGTGTACAGTGCACATATGTGACGGTTGGTTACAGTGTATCTGTGTACCTACCTCTGTGATACTGGGGACTACCACACATCCTTCGCAGCATTACATGCGTATGTACATACTATTATTCGGTGGCCTGTGGAAGGTTGTCAGAGCACCGGTTACATGTGTCCCTATTTGTGCACGCATCGTGTTGGTCTTTGTCCGGCCTTCATTGCTATCATGGGTTGGACGGTGGTGTTGGTGTGTGTTTGGGTTGTATTTATACTGCCGATACGTCAGTGGGGGGTGGGGTTGGCACGTGTTCCTCTTTGCAGGGGGCCCCATTATGGACATTTGTGTCCTGTGTCGACACTTGACACGTGCCATATGTCCTGTGATATTGACACATTACTACTTGCGTGTTACAGGCATTTTGTATCTGGTACGCATGACTATTATGTTGGATAGCTTAAGCTATTCCCATGCTATGACATAACCATTCATCCAGGCATATACGTGTTATTCTATCCTTTGCATTGGCCGTGGGTGTTTTGCCATACGGAACCACACATATCTACGAGTGATGTCCCACCTTGACATTCTGTGCATGTGGCAACCCTGCTGGGGTGACCTGCTTGGTGGATGGCTGTTCCGCCCTGTGTATTGTGTTTGATATGTCTGCATAGCTAATCAACGGAACAGTGGCTGCACATACTGCTTTGTCCAGATGTGTACAGTTATGGACACCGTGGCGTGTGAACACCTATGGGGTTTCGACAGGTCCGTAACCACATGCGGGATGTACACATTCTGCCGACACATTCACATGCAGCCATTTGGATATCAGTACCTGGGATGGGATGTTGACATGTGGGGTACATATTTGCACGCGTGTCACTGCCTAGGACAATACTTCCTACTACATATGGGGTATACCGCTGTGTAGGTGTGCAGCTGCAAGGCTGCTAGCTGGATTGGGTGGACAGTCGGACATGGGTGCGGGTTATGTGCTATGACGGGATTGTTGTGTATTACATTTGCATGCATGGGTTCTGCTTCTGGATATTCCGATTCGGCATACGCCATCCTATGTGTATGTGACGGTTACGTTGCTGTGTCTAGCACATTGTACTATACACATGTTTGTCTGTGTTTGGGATATCTGGTTTCTTTCTGGTTGTTATATGGCCACGACTGCCCAGCTGTGTACTCTCACTACCACTGTGGGACTGCTGGTGACCATGCCCATGGGGCTAGTTGTGTGTAGTTGCGGCGAGCTGACATGATGCAGTACACCTCCACTGGGTATGCCTGCTGACAGTGAATTGTGTGACGGACACGGTATTCCGAGTATCCTTTGTTCTGTGGACGGGACATTTTGTACTTCGTGGATTTATGTTTGGTTCTCCATTTTGTGTGGATGGGTACTATGTTGCATACTCTGCATACGTTTCATTATCCATGGACACTGGTTGGTGCGGTTACTATTGCAGGTGGCCTGTGACAGTCAGCACTTTAGGTTGCTCATCGCCTGCCGGCTTGGCCACGCCTACGGGCGCATCCTACTTGGGCTCCCTGGACTCGCGCACGTGCCCTATGCACGTGGTTGTGGTTGCGGCGCACACTCATTACTATGCATGTGGCGCTGCTACGCCAGTTATATGCTGCACGGCCGGCGCAAGCCTTACGCCGGCCTTGTGCCGAGCTTCATGAATCCGGGGGACTGTTTAGTTTTTCAATAAGCCAAGGTTCACCCTTGTCATATTTTCTACCCTCTTCTTAGAATCGACTGAGTTTCTTTTTTGTGATACCACTGAAAAATGCAGATTTGTGATTAGAGATGCATTTTAATTTATGCTCCCCCTGTCCTGATCATGCCCTCTTCAGTTGCATTACTAAAATTTGCTACGTTCCCACAAGATTGATGTTGTTATCATTTGTGAAACATGGTTACAGAACAATGACTGGAAAATAATTCTGACAGGGTATAAATGTTTTTACTGTAACAGTTATTCTGACAAAAAATCAGGTGGAGGTGTTATGATAGGGATTAAAGATAGCTATCAGACCTGTGATTATTACATGTTCAGTGATAACACCAATACTATAGACTGTGTAACTGCGACAATAAAGACAACCCTGGAACATATAACAGTTGTTGGAGTGTATAGACCACCAAAGTCAAGTGCAGATGACCTAGGGGGATTCATACATTTCTTACATGAAACACAGGAGGCAAGAATAATATTAGCTGTGGACTTAAATTTACCAGAAACAGACTGGAATAATATTGATTCAACAATTTTAGTAAAGAAATTATTCACAGAGTATATTCAGGAACAACAAATACTTCAGATTGTAAAATTGCCTACCAGGGGACGGAATATACTAGATATTGTTTGTGTTCCCAAAGAAATTACTCTAACATCAAGTCAAGTTTTACCACCATTGATGTGCAGTGATCATGCAGTTATTAAGGTTAATTTGTTGCTAGATAATTCTGCCAAACTGAAATCTAAGTCAGTGCACAGAAGGTTAATTATAAATTATAGGGAAGCAAAGCAGTTACTATATAAAACTAAATGGAGTGAGATGTTCAGTGGAAAAACTGCAGATGGAATGTGGAAAGTTTTGAAAGAGAAATTGAATGCAAAAAGTCAAAAGAATGTTTAACATCAGGATCTAGGCATTCAACATTGGGGGGTATATTTCCATAAGAACAGGATACCTGATTAAGGAGAGAGACAACAAATATAAGAAGTGGAAGAGAGGTTGAACTACAACTTTGGAAACTGAAATAAACAAGCTGGACAAACAGATTAAGCAGTGTTAGATAAGATCAAGACAAATTTGAAGAAAATATACATAAGGATATTGAGCATAATAGGAAACCTTTTTATAGATACATAAGATGTGGAAGGAGTAAAGATACACAAATTGATAAAGTGTGTGCAGATTCTAAAATTTATTCTCAGACACAACAAATTATAGATATATTTATAAAATTTTATGCAAAACAGTTTGGCACCACAAGTTGTGGTAAATTGTCCTAGTGACATCCCAGGTAACCCCAGATACTGGAATCAAATTAGATTATATTGAAAAAGAACTGTGCAAACTGGATCCAAACAAAGTGCAGGGAAGAGACGCAATAAGTAGCAATGACCTGAGAACACTTCAGAAAGAACTTACACTACCATTATATCTATTATTCACTAGGTCCTATACATTTGGGGAGATTCCTCAAGATTGGAGACATGCACTTATTAAACCTGTCTTTAAGGGAAAGGGGAGTAGGACAAACCCAGAATCATATAGAACCTTAAGTCTACTTTCATGTTATGGAAAAATAATGGAGAAGGTAATACTGGATAAGTTAATGTCAGAACTGGATAGTTTGGGACTTGAAACCATATATCAGCATGCATATGTTAAAAATAGATCTGTTACCACCTGTAACATGATGTTCTATAACAATATAATAACAGCTATGAATGAAAATTGTGCTGTGATGTCATTTATATAGATTTAACTTCAGCATTTCACAGGGTCATACACAAAAGACTGATCAATAAATTAGTACAACTAGGTATTGATGTACTGTTGATAAGATGGATAGCTGCATGGCTTACAAATAGGACATGGCAAGTATCACACATCAACTGGACAGGTGAAATCCTTGGTTACAGTCAAGATGTCCCAGGGGGTTCTGTCCTAGGCCGTTACTTGTTTAGATTATATCTTTTAGACCTTACTTTTTCATCTGAAGTGTTCTACAGTCTATATGGTGACAATATGAAATTGGGTAAACTGATTACAAGTGTTACAGATAAGGCATGTCTGCAAAATAATTTGACTAAATTGACCATTTGGGCACAGGAGAATAATGTGTTGATAAATAAATCAAAAACTAAGCATATGAGATTTGGGAGACATAAACTGAAAGGTGAATATTTAATACACCACACAGTGATTGAAACTGTAGACTCATTTAAGGACCTGGGTATATGGGTAGATTCAGCTATGAGTTTTTCTAATCATATCAACCAATTGGCTAACGATAGTTATAGAACTATAGGTTGTATAAAAAGATTTATAAAGTCTAGGAAATCAAACATAGTGAAGTCATTGTTTGTTAGTTACATTAGACCCCAACTTGAGTATGGAATAACAATATGGAAGCCCTATAGGAAAACAAGCATGAATAAACTGGAAAGAGTACAGTGGAAATATACCAAGAGCATCCATGGATGTGAAAATCTAAGTTATTATGAAAGACTAAAATATCTGAACTTGTACAGTGTCTCTTACAGATATTTAAGAGGAGATCTTATTCAGGTATATAGGGCATTTGGGGACAACTACCTCTGGGAATGATTGAGGTTATCAAAAAGTACTAGAGAATCATCAGACAACCTGTGTAGAAGATTCTATAGGAATGAGAAGTGTACTAACTGGTTCTCTGACAGAGTAGCTGATGCTTGGAACAGATTACCAAATTACATTAAAGCAAGTACTAGTTTAGATACTTTTAAGAACAGCCTGGACATTTATTATGGGAACAAGTGTTTTAGTATCTTGACAAGCTAGAAGGGCATTAATGCCTCTGCTTGAAACATTTGTATGTATGTGTGTATGTATGTTTGTATGTATGTATAGTTCTGGATTTTTATATACTATACTCCTAAACTCGATCTAACAAGCTTTCTGTTTTGCCCATTGACTCTGTGTAACCACTTTAGGGCATTATTAAACATAAATGTTCTGAATTTTCAACCATATATATAAGAATGACACTTCTGTAAATTTCAAACAGTTTTCTTGACATTTTTCCATAGATTCATACAATTCTTCAGTTGGTCAGTATCCACAACTAAGGTATACTCTGGATGCCCATTTCCCTTAGAAGAGACCTATGTATGTAAAGCCAGCAATGCATGGTTTGATGTATCCATTTAAATGATACATTCCAAGCTACAGTCAGGCCTAAAAATACAGGGGGATACACACAATGCTTCCTTCAGCTTCTGGAAGGCCTTATTAGGCTATCAGGCCTTTCCTTTTTAGTGTGAGGTCTGATAAAGAGAGAAAGAGTAGCTATGCTATTACAGTAAGTAACTACATTTCTGTACCCAGTTTACCAAGGAATTCCCTTTCATTTTATTTTTGGTAAACAGTGGTACACTGAGATTTGATAGCTTTTGCTTTGGAAGTCTGTGTCCAAATTTTGCCACCACCTACCCACCCAGCCAGTGACAAAGATAAGTTACTACTGCCATTCCTACCTGACATTTTCTGCCTTAATAGTCTACCCTGCCCTTTTTAGTCTGCTTAGCACCTCTCTGACATGTTACATGTTCCTGCCAGGACTGGCTAAAGATTTAATATTGCCTCTGTAAACTACAGTATAATCTCCAGCTCATGAATGAGTGCAGTCTAACAGCTTGTGGAAAAATTACTTGGGCATTTTTCATTCCAAAGGGTATTTTGGCGACTTCACATAACCCAATTGGGGTGACAAAAGCTGACATTCCATTTACCGCAAGCATCAATGGCACCTGCCAATAACTCTTAGATAGGTCAATAGTGAACAGATACTTAACTTCGCCCAGCTGCTGTAAGACGTCATCTCTTCTGAGCATGGGGTTTGCATTTGCTTCTTTGTGACTATTTAGTTTCTTACAGACAACATAAAATCTGGTTCTCTTGGTCACTCCAGAACAAGTACAAATATGACTCTGTCATTGTTCTTGTTGGTGTGAATGACCTGAGACGTATCTCCCTGGACAACATGAAAAGAGACATGGAAGAGCTCTCTGATCATGTAGCCCAGGCGGGTATGACCCTGACCCTGAGTAGCATCCTGCCCTCACCAAGAATGATACCACAGTATAAAGAAAAAATTATTAATTTTAACAATTGGCTAAGCTTCTGGTGTCATTCAAAGGGGATCCAGTGTCTGTCAGCCTGGGAAGACATGCTCAACAAGCCTCGTTGCTTCGCAAGAGAAGGGCTTGCAACTGTCACCCCTAGGCTTTCGAATACTGGCCAAGGCTTTTGCTGCCCCCATAATGTCTTTTTTAGGCAAGGCTCAAAAGTCAAACCCACCTCCCTCAACAGCACAAATAAAAAAATGAGGGCTATGCTGCTCAACACCAAGAGTTTAAATCTCAAAATGCATGCCATCGAAGCACTCCTCAGTATGGAGAACGTCGACATCTGTGCTGTAACTGAAACCTGGTTCAAGGCTCCACAGAGCACCCCAGCACTACTGGGCTACAACTCATACCACACATTTTGGCCACAGAACATGGACCGAAACACAAAAGGAGGGGGTGTACCTATATTCATCAAGGATACCTACACCTCCAGGTTAGTGGCGCAGCATGATACCTCTGAGATCATCCATGTGCAACTACCATCGGGCAAATCTGCAATGCAAATTGTGGCCTGCTACAGATCACCTTCCATGACCCAGGACTACCACTCCGCCTTTCTGGAGACACTGGAAAACATGAAGGTCTTACCGAACACCCTGATATTGGGCAATTTCAATTACCCTACCATTAACTGGGAAAACTACTCAAATACAAACTCCCAGGTCCAGCGCTTCCTGGAATTTATCAACTCAAATGCCCTGGATCAGCTGGTAAACTACCCTACTAGAGGTGAAAACATATTGGACCTGGTCATCACCAACATGGGCGACAGGTGTTCCGTACCAGAGGTCAACCTGTCACTGGTTAGATCAGACCATAAACTAATCACTCTGGATGTCCACATCACACCATCAACCCAACCAAGGAAACCACAGTGAAAAACTTTTCTATAACAAACTTCACCTTACTTAAGACAGAGGTGGTAAGTTTCACAGCCCCCACGCTAAAGGATAACAGTATCCAAGATGCAGGAACCTTTACAAATGCACTCTATGAGCACCTACAAGGATGCATAGATCATGCCATCCCTAGAAAAACCAAGACTCACTCCCCTAAAAGAAGGAAACCAGTCTGGTGGACCCCTGTCATAAACAGGCTATACAATAGAAGGGGGAAACTAGTTCAGAAAAAAAGCAAATCCCAAGAAGGAAAAACATCCCTGACCAGTATCAGTAAGAAACTAAGGACCCTCATAAAATCATCCAAGGCTAACTTCGAAAGAAAAATAGCCAAGGATTTGAAAGATAACCACAAAGCCTTCTTTAGCTATGTCAAGAATTTAAGTGGCAACTCACAGATATGCTCTGAGCTAGTGCAAAATAGCACAAAATATACTGAACCTACTGATATTGCCAACATCCTGGCAGATAGATTCAGTGCAAACTTCACCCCCCCACCCTTAAAAGGGCCCACAACAATACCAGAAAAGTGTAGTGTCCCAGAAATCACAGACACAAAGGTGAAAACAGCCCTTTCAAAAGCCAAAAGCACAGCATTAATGGGGCCAGATGGTGTCCCAGGCTGCGTCTTGCAGGAACTACAGAACAAACTAACCTCCCACCTAAACACACTGTTCAACCTCAGCCTCTCCACAGGCTACATGCCCATAGAATGGCACACAGCAATGGTTATTCTGTTCCACAAAGGAGGGGCCACAACTGACCTGGGTAACTATCACCCCATAAGCCTGACTAGCCTGGTCTGCAAGGCTATGGAGCGCATCATCATGGAACTCATTAACAAAGACATTGGGAACCTCCAAACACTTGACCCGACCCAGTTCGGCTTTGTTAAGGGCAGATCATGCCTACTAAACCTGGTTGACTTCTTTGAGACGGTCACCAAGGCCATAGATGAGGGGAAGGTGGTTCACACAGCCTACCATGACCTCGTCAAAGTTTTTGACACCATTCCCCCCCTCGAGAATTATAGAAAAACTCACCAGCCTGAAAATAAGCCCCTATGTCATGAGATGGGTTGCAAACTGGCTTACAGACAGTACTCACACGGTAAGAATAGCAGGCTCCAGGTCCGACTCTAAATTAGTCACAAGAGGTGTCCCACAAGGCTTGGTCCTGGGACCCCTACTGTTCGGCATATACTTCTCTGACATACAGGCAAACACAGGAGGACTATGGCTAACCAAGTTCGCCGATGACTGCAAACTGGGAGCCATAATTGACTCTCCAGCTGACATGGATATTCTCCAAAAGGGCCTTACTGAGACGGACACCTGGTGTCAAAGTCATGGCCTCAAGCTAAATGCCAAAAAATGCATAGCCATCCCATTTGGCAAAAATAAAACACCCATGAATTACCACATAGGTGGCAGCCCTCTTAATATAGAAGAGGTAATAAGATATCTGGGGACACAGGTAGATAGTAATCTCTCCTTTGACAATCATATTGCCAAAGTAGTTAGGAAATCCTTCTATGTAGCCCATCTAATTACTAAAGGGTTTGCATCTAGAAATAAAGAGGTTATAGTGACCCTCCACTCGTCACCCATCAGACCCATCATAGAGTACAATGCCCCATTTGGGATGTACCTCACAAGACACTTCCAACAGCTGGAAAGACCGCAAAAGTACCTCACCAAAAGGATTACTGGCCTCAAACATATGTCCTATGCAGCCTGACTGGAGAAACTCCAGCTGTACTCAGTGGCATATCTCTTACTCAGAGGTGATCTCTGCCTGACTTACAAAGCCATGTCCAACTCAGAATTGATGTAAATGCTCCACCTAAAGAAATCCAAGTCACTGCGAGCCACTCACTCTAGTGAGCTAAACCTCACCACAACAATAAATAGAACATTCTGGAGGGATAGATTCCTGTCACAGAGACTCCCCATGCTTTGAAACAAAATTTCTAACTACATAAGGCAGAGCCCCTCTCTAACACTCTTCAAGAGAAACCTTGACAAGTGGATGGGTAACAGAAAATACACCCCTGGGATCACTTTATTGGCTCTTCTTGACAGAGGCTCAGTTAATTAATTAATGGGGCGGTGGAAACTGACACACTCTGGCTAGGCTTATAAATGCCCTCGGGCAGATAGCCTAGTACCTACCTATGAACCTATGAACCAATACCAACTTTGAGGCCTGGGGACTCCTGGGTTCTATTATTATTCCCAGATTCAACATCTACTGCAAGTCTTCATGCAAGATTTGTTTGATTTACTTAGTCATCCTATAAGGAAGCTGCTTGACTGGCCATTGGATCCTGTCCACATGGGCTCTACTAACTGGCTAGCAGTAAATGTGTCCACAAACTCTTGTACCATTGCTTAGACTTCCTGAACCTCTGGTATAGGAGGCAGCTGCTATACTATCTCATCCACTGAGGCATCAGCGTGAGCCATACTGAGCAGATCTACCACCAGGTCCCCTTCTGATTCTTCTTGTAATCCACTTCATATACTAAGTATTCGTGTCTCTTTCTGTCATGGTAGATTTTTGCTTCCAGACTGACAACTCTGCCACATAACTGACATCACTTACCTTCCTCCCATTGGTAAGAACACCCTCACATGTTACCTACAGTTGATTCTCCTGAAGAGGAATAAGCACCATTGCCTTTTTTTCTGACTGTATACTCTTGAGATCTCACTGTCCCATCATAACAAGCCTTTTGTTACTGTTGTGATTGTTCTAGGTGCTCTTGTGCCATGAACGTGAGCTCCCTAAACTTAACTTGAAATTTAGCACATACTCACCAACAGAGTCCTTGTAAAAATCACATTCACACACTCTCACTCATCACAAATTATGTGTAGGGGTCCCTCATCAAGTGACCATACAAACTGCTCAAATGGTGACAAACCCATGGATTCTTGTGGAACCTTTTGGTATGTAAAGAAGAGCTAGGGAAGGTACTAGCCCCACTCCTGCTTCAACTGTCTGAGAATGTTATTAGCATTATCTTGTGTATGAAGTTACATTTCTCCACCAAACCATTTATATGTGGAATGTAGTGAGCGTTTTTTAACTGATTTACATCAAGAAGCTTCCACAAACAATTAAAGAAGTCTAACATGAAGGGAGCTCTTGCCCACTGGTATTTCACCATACTGAAAATATCTAACAAAGTATTTGCCATGATTTCTGCCCCCAACAACATGGCCATGCCCATATTTTGACACAGCTCAGATACTTTGCATTACCCCCGCACATCTTTTGCAAAGTCTGGCTAGATAAAAAAAAAATTGCATAAGCCTCCTTTTTATGCCAAAATGTTTGAAAAATTTATATCATGGGCAAATCAGAAGAGCTTAATGGTAGGCCAGTGACTGTATCACTTTTTCATCTAGTTCTCCTGGAGGAGTCCATTCTCTGTGCATGAACAGCTTGGCTCAGTAGCTGGAGTTTCCTTATCCCTGAAAATCAGAAGTATCCTTAATTGACTCCCTAGCATTTTGTAAAGTGGGATCTGAGAACTGCACCTATCTCAGCTCTCTCTTTGTAATCCTCCCCAGTGACCTTTCACGTAGAAGTCTAATATTTTTGGCTGACTGTGTCTCAGATTCAGACTTGTGGTAACCAATTACCTCTTCCCTTAAAGTGACCCCTTCCAGAGTTAGTCGAGTTTGTTTTGACTGCCGTGGCTCAGATTCAGGTTTACTGCTATTACCCAAGCCTTCCCCTGAAGAAGCCATATAACTGGCTTATATTGTAAACGTGAGTGCAGCCTGGGTCTCCCCATTGCTGTCTTCTGTCCATGATTGTCTTAATTGCCTGGTTGTACATAACTGTGTGCATTCAAGGAACTATATCATCAAAATCATTACTTATTATAACATCTGCTGGGATATGATCAATCATTGCTAACTGCTTGTCTCCCTTCCTCCTTTCATCCCCAGTCCAACTGAATCCTGGCCAATGGTACTTGTAAAGGTGCCCCCACCAAGCTGTATCTGGAATCAGTTGCTTAGGAAATGCAATATTCCTTTCTAACAATTAAAGATTTAACAATAGTTGCATCTGATGCACTATCCATCTTAGCAATAGTTATTTTACTGTCTACCAGGGTAGGGCACAGGCCCTTTTGATGATCTGGAGTAACAGCACCTTCAGGACACCTCACCATCACTGTGGTGCTACCTCCAGAAGTTCCCTCATGTAGCTTTTTTCACGCACTGACACTATGGATATTTGGACTATACACACCTTACTTGGGTGCCACAGAAAAACTTAACTCCAGATCATTGATGTGTTTTGAAACCAGAGGCTTCCCTCTTTGGCCTTGGAACATGCAGTGAAGATTTAGTCTGCCCCATGGGTTCTCTTATATCCATGTATAGAGCTGCCTACTCTCTTCTTGTGAAGTTGTACACTTAGCCAGACAAAGGCCATCCCTTTTGTCTATTTCCTCAGTAATGTTACACTCTCAATCTTTTAGCCAGATTTATACATCCTCTGGCAAACTACAGATGCTTACTCCCTTATCATAAGTTCCCCTGACAATTCAAAAGTAGTATTTTCACATTTGCTTTTCCAGTTATTAAATTAAATGGTTATTTCTGTCTGCAATGCAATCACTGACATTATCTTCTAGTTTCCTTCTATATTTTCTAAACATTTGCATACCCCTCATATATAAACTTAAACATTCAAAAAGAAAAACACTTTAAATTTTAAGTAGTCCCAACAGTCAGAGCAAACATTTTTGACAAAGCATGCATTACCTTACCCATTAACACAGGAGTTATAGACCTGGTCTGTTGCAAGTGGTCAATTTGGTGCTGACAACAAACATGTTTAGATGCCTAAGCAAAGCTATCAAAGTCATCCTTCTCTTTATAATGAGGAAATAATTTAGTCATGGCTTTTATGGATAGATATTCAGCCCTTCTACTGGCATGCCTTCAGGTAATAGCAGTTCTCCATCATGATGACATTGATTTTATCTTCCTTCTCATTCCTTTTGCCTCTCCTGTACAGTGGCCATTTCATAATAACGCTTTCATTCCTCATCTGCAACATCAGCCTGTCTATGTCCTCACTCCCTTTGCACCCCAAGCTGTCACATTCTCTCATTTGCCTTAACCAGTGTGTGTTTCAGCTCCTCTTCTAGTCCCTTAAGACCCATTTGGGATGGACTGAGCTCCAGTATCATGCTGCACGCTCTGCACTCACAGACACTACTTGACTGTCTCTGGGTTCACTTAACTGAATCTTGGCCTCAACCTAGGTAGGCAACAGCTTATCCTTGGTCATCCCAGAAGCCTGAATCCACTTTGATTTTCATCCATTAGTCAGCTGTGATGCTGAAATTTTCCATACTCAGAGTTACTTTTGCCTATATACTAACTATGTTGTTTAAAAATAAAAACAATTGTTGTGTATATTTACTTTGTGACTTCAAAGAAACAAATGTCTTTTATCACAAAATTGTTTCATAGGCTAAAGAAGCCCATTTCACAATATATCCCACTTCTGCTGTTACTTAGATGTGATGAGCAGGTAAACAAATGTCCCCCTACACTGTCCCCAGTTTACATGTGATAGTCAGGGCTGCTATGCAAAGCATTATTTTATATATTTAGTTTGTGGCTGCAAAGGAACACATACCTTTTTTGATCACAAAACTGTTTTGTAGGCTAATAGAAGTCTGGTTAGCAATATATCCTACCTGCATGTCTGCAATTAATTATATATGATGAACAGACATATAAATGCCTCCCCCATTGCTACCAGTTTATATGTAATGGTCAGGAGCTGTGGTCTCATGATATGCACCAATGACCACCAATAATATGCAAGCAACAGTTGGCAATAAATACACCTGCCACACCCAAACATCCTTTACACTGAACAGCTGCAGAGCACAATCACAATTACTGTCTGTGCATGGTCTCACCAACCTTGTTCCCAGACCAGTGCCTTCTTCTAGTGCTGTCTTATCAGCTGTAACTGAAGCTTCACAAGATCTTGTCCAAGATAATTTTTCAAACAGACAGAAACAGACAGACAAACAGACAGACACACACACACACACACACACACACACACACACACACACACACACACACACACAAAAATGATGCTGCAATGCGGAATCAAGAAATGTGCAAGAACTTAAGAAAGGTATGCAGCAGTGCCAATTACTATTGAAGAGACGTTAGAATGATGTTTTGCTGAAAGAAAATGCCCCGTGATCAGTATCCATAAAAACAAATTCAAAGTTTGATGTCTATTATATCAGGCACTCATTAATTGTGACTTTGGTCTTTTCTGCATCTGACATTTGATCCATAATTCATTTTGAAAATAAAACTTTAGTGATGTTATGTTTGAAATGTTTGCATTAGCAAAAGTTTTCCAGTGCTAACACCCACTGTCCTGCATTCATGGTAACACACTACTACCAGCCAAACCAATCCCACATGGTAAGATCACAATTACTATCTTTGAAAATAAGCCAAATAATAAATATTTGTAAGCACTAATAGCTTGAAACTGTTATTCCTCAAAAGGTGAAGGCCAACATTTGAGATGTTATCATATATACAGACATGCTGTTATACTGATAAATAAGAAATCAATCATAAGCTTCAGGACTTAGATTAATAAAACCTTTACCTGAAATAAAAAAAAAATCAGTAATGCACTTTGTAAAACTACATATACAAGCAGTTTTACACTTGTACAATGAAATGCAAAATAAATGGGTTTTAATGTATGGATGACATATAGAAATTGAAACTACTAGCTTATGTGGTCATATGACTCTCAGCAAATAAAGTGCTATTAAATTTTATCTATCTCAAACTTGTTAGTTCCAACAACAGTTGCACAGTTTGAGAGAAAAAGAAATACAGGGATGATCTTCTGTCTTATAGCTGTGTTCCAATGTGCACATTTCAGAAGCAATGCAAAAACTGGCACTAGGAGTTATATCTCCTTATTTAAAATATTCCCAAGTTCTGCATTTCCTGTCTGGCTATAATTTTGAATGTAAAGTTTCCAGGTTTCACCATGATATAACTCTGCGGAAGGCTAGAGTCCATATAATATAATAAGTCAGTTGACCTAGAGTGGCATTTCAAAGGTCTTTAGACACTACAAATACGAGCACATCTGAGCAGGCATTCTAACCTTTTAAGAGTTCTGTCACATTTCCATCGAAAGTAACTTATATACTGTACAGCTTTCAGTTCTTACATTGTATATGCTGCAAGATTTATTGCAACAACCAGTTTTATGAAAGTAGTAATTACCTTTAACTCTGCATAATTCAGATTTTCTGCATATTTTACTGAACGCTGTTTGCAAGCTTCACTCAGCTTGTCAAAACTAGCATTCAGAATGCTCATCATATCCCTTCTGTAAGGCTTCTCTACTCCTGCCCGATTTCATCCTTTATTTCATACAAACCTGTGTTGTGTAGTATGTCAGCTACAAACAACCAAATACAATGGTAAACTGCACTTAAGATGGAGGTCGAAACATCAGATCATACTGGATGATTTCCTTAAGCACTTCACATCCATGTTAACATCTGTGGGACTCGGCCTGTAAGTCTTGCAACTGCTTTCCTCCTCTAGAAAATCTCAAGGAGAGCAATTTGAGCTCATAGAAGGTAAGATCCAGGTATCATCAAAGAGTAGCAAAGCAGCTGATAAAGAGAAATGAAACAGATCTGACTTTTGCCTTTAGAGAAGTTACACCATCAAAGGTATTCTAGTAGAGTATGGTCTGGGGCAGACCTAGCACAAGGAACTAACGTGCATCATATCTAGTCATTAGCAGTTGATCCCCCTTAAGCTAATAGAAGTGGACTCCTGGCATATAATATTGTCAGTCTTATGCTCTCTTACTAAATGATCAGCAATCTACAGGTTTGATTTATGTAGTATTTTTGTCCCATTCTCCTGAACTCCAGCAATTAGTCCTCCACAGTGATGAATTCACTTTTCCAGCAATTGCCTGTTGGTTGCCCTAATTTATCACTTGTTAACTGAATGCATCTCATTTTAGGAAAGTTTGGTTTTTTAGCTTCATACTCTGACACTAGCAGTATCTGGGATGGGTGGAGGGGTTGGGAAGGTATCCATTTCAGCTCTGGAGAGTGCTCTGATTGTTACACAGGTGTATTTGTATATGTCATACATTTACCTGGCATGCATATATGTGCAATGATATCAATACAGGGAATGGTTTCACGTGGACTTCATGCCTAAACATATGGATGTCTGTGACATACTGCCCAGAGGATACACTGTCTTGGTTACTGCCATCCTACCTTGACATACCATCCAGAACATGCACTGTCTTGGTTACTGCCATCCTAGCTAATAGGTAAAAACCAGGCTCTCAGTTGTTTGGTCCATTTCCCTTTCTCAGCCACTGTCAGGCCATTGGGTAAGAAAATAGTTTCATGTCTGACTGCTGGTACACAGGTATACCCCAAAGTGGCACTACATGTCTGACCACCTTTCATGAAGATCAGTCTGGAAGTCCAGATGTACAGTAAATCCTAGGATTATGCATTTGTTATTCATTGCCAACATGAGCAGATTGGTGTGTAGATCTTCAGAATTCCAAACATTCTAGTTTGCTTTGGCCAGTCTTTACACATGTTCAACTCGCTTTATCATCTTCTACAGTTTCTGTGGTATGGCATCAAGCAGGGTCATTGTAAAAGTAGCTGAGCCACCATACTAAGTCTCATCTGTGGACATAGATTGCTGTTTGATGTCCATGTCCCAGAAGTCTTTGTTTCATTTTCCCTACTCATTGTAATACATTATTATGATTCTGCACTCAGACTTACCTGAATCTAGTGTAGTGCCTCTGATTGGTAAAGTTAAGTAAGGATGAACAGAAAAAGTCCAGACATAGGGATAGTGGCAGGGTATTTGACTGGACCAATTATGACCCCACATCAACTAGAAGCTTTCACTCTGGCAGGTCAAATGTGTGTGGGGATCGAGTAGTTAACACTGCCATTCCTCCTCCATGGGAGGGTGGATATGTGTGTGTGTTTTTTTGTAGTAGCTGCGTGATATCTAATAAAGACTGTTAGGTGATAGTACACATATGCTGCTTAATTTAATAGTGGAGGGGAGACTTGGAGAAGATCCTCATTGTCAGTTGTACTGAAAAGTGCATTTGACATATATGAGGTGTTATTGCATACTCTGCTCTCAATTGGGGTGGTTTATCACCACCCAAGTTTGATTACACTAGCATTAATAAAAAATCCCACCACTGGTTCTATAGCAATGTCACCTTCCCCAAGTGAATGAGAGTTAAATGAGGAAGGGACTGAAAGTTAGTGGTGGCAACAGGAGGTAAAATTAATTAATTAAACAAAAGATGAATAGAAAAAAAGGCTTTCATCTGAGAGATGACATAGTGGCATTGAGGTTCCAGTGCCAGATACCACACCTCATGCCACATGTAGAATCTTGGCTGAAACTGGATAGTTTATCATTAGAATGGATTAAAGTCAAATGCTACAGCTTCTAGACTTTGACAATGTTGTTGCATTGACATGCCTGTGGTCAGTTGTTCCTTGTAGGAAATACATTACAGTGAGAGCAGAAACAGATGGTATATCTACATTACAACATGCTTTGCAACTTTACGTGTGTACTTGTAGTTATATCTATGGAAATCAAACTTAATAAAAAAAGGTCCACAATCTACTTATGCTGTGCTGATGAGGTCAATAAAAAGGGTAAAACATGGTTGTCAAAGCTATGAACATGAGTTATATTTTGCTACTATTTAGTTTCACTCCAAAACTGTTGATTTACACAAAATGAAACATTGTAGATATTTCCTTGACATGAGGGATTAACTTGGAGGAGTAATACAGAGTGGTATCATGAGAGTATTGTAGGGCATGTTAGCGCAGTACCCTTGCCATTTCAAGGTTATCCTAGATAATTGGATGAACAGCTTCAAATTCTTTCAGTCTATTTCGTCTTGCCCTCCTTGAAGCTAGAGAGAAATTTTGAATAGCTTATTTTGGCTGGGCTTGAAATGGTATGCAGACCAATTGCCTAGTACTTACCTATGAACCTAAGATGATATGTTCTGTGACCTCTGCAGGGAGAGTTTTGGTAGTACAGTACAGGCTGTGGATAGTGGCTGTCCTGACATATTTGTTACAGTAAAATAAAACATAACATACATAATGCAGGAATGATATTCTAGGAAATGGTAGCTACACTTATATGTGCAATAAAAGCTTCTCCTATTATGTACAAACCATACCAGCATATAGCAGGAAAGATACTTTTTCACAGCTATAGAATAAAACTAGTGTCAAATGTATTTCCAAACAAAATATATTGGTAGCCATGAAAAAAAAAAACATAATTCAGAAATATGCCAGTAATAACTTTCAGTCATCACAAAGTGGAAGTACAGTATTGACAAATGAAAGAAAGAGGGCTGTATAAACACTCTGCGGAGCTCTTAAGTCTGTATTAATAGGAAAATTCAATACGTCTTTTGAAGTTGAATACTGGAACTGGAAATTCCACACAATTTCTCAACAATTTCTCAAGAATGGTTAGGATAAAGCTGGCTGATCTGCACAATGAACACTAGAAATAGAGTCTGTACCTCTTTGAATAGCTTTAGCCTAGTTAATTTAGCCATATAAGGAAAATATGTCCCCAGAGAGCCTTTTAAACATTAAGAGTTTAACACGCTGTCAAGAAGCTCAGCAAAGTGCCTTAGGAAATCAGTGATGTGCAGCACTGGGGCAAACCAGTCTTCCTCTGATCAAGGCTTTTCAATTCAGTATGACAGTTCCTTTTGGAGGCCTTTAAACTTGAGACATCAGCATGTATAATGTAAATATATTATGCAGAGATCAAATCAATGCATTATTTCAGCATTCAGATATGTGCCTCTAAGCTTACAAAGCAAAACATTTCCCCTACTAGTAAACTATGGCATGTTTATTAGCAAACAATGGCAAAGAAAAGAAGGTCACTGAAAATATACTGTAGCGTACTCAGGCTAAAAACAATCATGCTGAACCAATCATCACAGCATACAAATAAGCAAAAAATATACCAGAGATGACTAGATACTAAATTACATAACTATTAAGGTACAATATTAGCTAACAGTGTAGACACACACACACACACACACACACACACACACACACATGCACGCACACATGCACGCACGCACACACACACACACACACACACACACACACACACACACACACATATATAATGTCAAGCAGTGCACTCCATCACCACAGTACATAGTTTATTTCATTTCCTCATATTTATGGGTAAACAGTTCCAGTTTGGTGGTGCATCTTTAGAGAAGGTTTTTATTTTCCTCCGATAGTAAAATGCAATTAAGGTCTGTGCAGATCTGACTTTCCTGGCTATGTAGTGAATTTGAAATTGTACACAGTGACTAATTTTGTTGCCAAAAGTGAACAAAGTTGATAATTCGGGAGTTTAAAGGTAAGAGTTTCTAGGTAAAAAATGGCTCCAGTAGTCACAGGGAACCAGTAAGGTTTTTGAGTAGTCAAACAGTTGTACCCCTGATCTGGAGTTAGATCACTCAACCTCTGGATTATTTCTGTAATCTGTACTCTGTATTTTGTGAAAAGAGTTAAGTACTATTATTTAATGACACTGTTCTAGTCTAGGGATTAGAACATTAGAAGTGATAGCCTTTCTAGCTACGGTTATAACGATATGTGTAGCAGAACTTAAGCTGACAGAATAGTTGTCAGTAGTTTGTGCAATGTGCTTTGTAAACATAAAGTCAGTGAAACATAACTGCTTCCCAGTAGGACTGTACAGAAGAAGATTTGCAAGTAGTGCTAGGTTTTATTTGGTGCCAAGAGTCATTACAGTAGCTTTAGTAATGTTCATACTGAACTTGTTCGTACACCAATTCGATAAACGATCCACTTGTAATAAGTTTTTCAGCTAAATGTGAGAATTGCTTGCATTTAATAGTATAATATCTTCTGTGTACACAATGTAATAGATGTTGGGTATATCCTAGAAAAAGCCATTAATAAAAAGTGAATGCAAAACTGTACCTAGAACTGAGCCTTGTGGCACACCGTAAGTGGATATAAGTGAATATTCCACTACATGATCAAATTGAGAAGATTTAGTTTGGAGACTTCTCAGACTTAGATATTCTGTAAACCATCTAAGCACTGGATCATAGAAATTGCACTTTGACTTGAAGCAACACAATCACCTTCATGTTGTACAAACCTTACTGGTCAGATACTAAGGTCCACTATCATGAATCTTCTATCCTACCAGGCAATATCAGATTATTACCACTGGCTTTGAAGAAAGTCCAGCAGTAGCCAATGGCTCAGAGTCTACATTCTGATCCAGAAACAAACAATTCAGTCTCTTTACATAAACATTTTAGATTCACATTTTACAACTCTCAAAATAAATTTCTTTGAATGCTGTGTAGTGGGCCCACAGTAAAAGTGTTAGAAGTATTGCCTTTTTTACTTTCATGCAGATTCTGCCAGTTTATTTAGCACTGATCTGCATTTCACTGTTATCACACTATGTTTTATCTGCCATTTGTTTCATTCTTCTGTCTCCAGACAACAGTAGGATGGGTAAACATAACAGAAGACATTAATTTTCTAAGCACTGTGAACAAGCTGCTAGGTAAACACATACTATAACTCTATCAGACTGGCCCTTCCAAACTGAAACACATTGGCATTGTTTGGAAACTAGTCTTGAAGCCAACAAGGCTCAAGATTGCTAACTGCACCAATATCTTTGGCTGGACCTGTCACCTCACCTTTGTCACTGTCATGTTAGGCCACAGAAACTCTGCAGCTTCTATGTACTACCACAGTGGAATTGGCTTCACGTCTTATGACCGAATAGGAACTTGTGATATTTAGAAGAAGGCTTGAGCTCTCAGACTGCTAACATGCCTGTATGTTTTGCTTTATTCAGATGTCTTGACCCTAAAAGTAGCTGAGCTCTACTTGTAAAGTGAATGATTGAGTACATAACTACTATATAAAACAATGATTCACTGAAATCCCTTCTTGCCTGCCCAACATTCATAACACCTATAATAAAAAAAGAAGAAAAGTAAAATTCCAGTGCAACTTTAAAATTACTGGGTTGTTACTGTGCTTGGGGAGGTAAGTGAATTCCAAGTGAACATTGCTCTCTGTGAACTAACCAGTTGTTCTATTGCTTCTTGTGAAACAATTTATGAACGTCATCAGTCTGTCCTATCAGTATTACTTGCATGTAAACACTCGTATAAGTAGAGATCCCTTGACATTTTATTTATCTGTATAAGGTCTCCACATATCTAGCTTTAAGTAACCAAAAACAAACATCCCTCACAATAATTACTCATAATTACATGCAGAGTAACAAGTTGTTTTTAGGACTTTCTTATCCCTGGAGTTCAGGAATTTCTTAATATATCTAGTGATCTTAAGTCCTTCATAGCTGTCCTATGAAAAGTGAAAACAAACTGGAAGGTGAAACTGTTTTAAGCTAACAGAAGTTAAAGAGATACTGGGGGTTAGCTAATAAGGCAACTCCAGCTGAACCATAGTTATTCATACCTCTCATTTACATACCTCTCAACTGCCCAGATGTTCACAGAACGTTCACGTTTTTTGTCTAATATTTTTGGTATATTCCTCATAAAATCTGTGGTTTTCTGGCAAATCACTGGGATGACCTGAGGATTGAAGTCACAGAATAATGGCATACATTTAAGTTTCAGACTTCAAATCCCTTCAGAAAATGTATGTTAAAACAAACCATGTTAGTCTAGCAACTTTCTAAGTTTGTAAGAGCAATATTTCATAGGTTCACAGGTATGTACTAGACCAATGGTCCTGGAGCCTTTACAATCCTAGCCCAAAATATGTCCCTATTTTTTGGCCTTTGTCCCCCCATTTTGTCAGGCTTTGTCCAGATTTCTTGCACTAAGAGGTTGAGAGGTATGCCTCTCAACTGTCCAGATTTCTGACTCTTATTTTGGTCTGTTCCTCATAACATTTGTGTTTTTTCCTGGCAAATTATTGAGGATTGAAATCACTAAATAATGCTAAATAATGACAGACATTTGAGTTTCAGACTTCCTATCCTTCAAAAAATATATAATAATGCAACATTTGTCATTCTGGCAACTTTCTAAGTTTATAGTGGCAATATTTAAAATCTGTCCCTATTTTTGGGCCTTTGTCCCCCCATTATTTCTGGCTTTGTCCAGATTTCTTGCGCTGAGAGGTTGAGAGGTATGGTTATGATCATATGACTAAATAATAGTGGTTTACTTTTAGGTATCTCTTAAACACTTTTCTTTTTTTTTCTTTCTTTATTTTCTGTACTTGCTTATTATACCCATCATGCAACATGCAAATGCATATCTAGTCTTAATGAAGCTACCATGCAAATGAAAATGTGAGACTCTTGCTGAATTTAATATAGCACATATTTCCCTACTCATAGAAGAGACCAGCAGCTTTACCACTATATACTCCAATGACTTTTATTGTGAATAGAATTAGACTTTCTGAGGAGATCCACTGATAGACTAAACCAAACACATGGGTAGGTAAACACTTGTCACTTAGTCTTGAAGGAAAAAATGTGGGTGTTTATCTTTATAAGATATGCTTTGGTAGTTTTACACAATGCATTTTACCTATGAGAGCCCCATGTTTTTATATAAATATTTTTGTTTAATATTGGGATATAGTTCATATATTCTTTTTTTATTTTGAAATATGATGTCTTAAACATAATATGAATAGATAACATATATACATTCTTAAAACATGTCAACTTCAACACATTATATAACTATATACATTGGTGTCTATGCAGATAATAATGAATTTAAACATTATATGGATTCTGAAACATAAGATCATATATCTTTGTCCATCTTTTCAAGTATTTCCAGTATTTTCATCCAAGAGTAGTAGTATGAAGTAGGTCTACTAGTTCTGTTCTTCAGTGTTGATATTTCCATGTGTCTTAACTGTTAAGGTTGTTGTATCTTTCGGCTTTTCCCAGTTAGGGGTCGCCACAGCGGAACTCCAGTCCGCTAATGATTGGCAGTAGATTTTTACGTACTGAGTTGCCAGCCCTAACGTACAAACTTCAACGAAGGTATGCCCATTCATGCATGTCTCCACACAGAAGATGCTTTAGCTGAGAATCGAACAGGACAATGTCTTACTGTGAGGCGACAACGCTACAGCAGCACCACCACCGCAGCAGTTAAGGTTAAGTTTTTAAATTCCTTGAACGTAGGAGGAGCATGCTTTCCAGTGAATAGTTATGATTTTACATGATACTGCCAGTAATGACCATAAGATTTTAAAATCTTTGTTTGGAACGCAATCAGGAATAGGAGAATTAAATAAAATTGTAGATTTAAAAAAAAAAAGCACAAACGACAAAACTAATAAAAACAAACAAGCGAAACAGCTGTACTCTCCTTGTAAAAAGTTTTCTTTACTTTCTAAGTTCTAAGTATCTATATATACATAGAAGAATTGTCTGAAGGAGTTTGGAAACTGATCTAAACGAAAGCGCTCACATAATAAAACTTTTTATGAGGAGAGTACAGCTGTTTCGCTTGTTTATTTTTACTAAAATTGTAGATTTTGTTAATTGAAATTTATCATTAAAGACAGTCTGGAAAAAATTGTTAATATTATTCAAATACAAATCGAGACACATACATTCATAAAAAACATGTTGCCAGTCAGCTGTTATTTTGGTCTGACATCTCCAACATTGATCTTTACTAGCAAATATTTTGGCTAATTTGTGTGGTGTGTAAAAACTTCTATGCAAATATCTCCAAGTGAATAAATGCCAGTAATTTGATAATGTTGATAGCTTGGAGGATTTTAAAATAATCTTTTTTTCTTCTTCAGTTGGAGGATGGTTGTTTAGTGATGTGAAATAATCCCAGTATGACTTTTCCTGGTAGACTTTTGTTTTTTTTCATAATTTTGTAAATGTTAGACAACAAACCAGCACCTTGATAAGGTTGATTTATGGTTATAATAAAATAATCAATGAATTTTGGAACAGTCTGTCTGACTGTTGTTTGCACTTGTTCTACTTTATTTATAAGATATTTTCTTAGGCTTTGTAAGAGTAGCCAAAAATCTTTGTTTATATTATATTTGCAGTGTATCTGTTCATTAGTTAATATTTTTCTTGTTCTATGAGTTGATGCCAAAAGCATAATGATTATTTCTTAAGTATATTCATTTTATAAATTTGAGATGTGTCAAAAATAGTATTTATAAACGCTATAGGAAAAATCAAGAAAAAACAAAAATTAATATTTGGAATTTTGTTTATGTATGTTTTAAATGCTGATAAAGTAGAGTCTATATAGTTTGATGGTAGTCTATTATTATTTTTCCCCAGTAAATAATCTTTTAATATCCAAACAAGGAGTGTTGGTATAATAGCCAAATAATCTTGTGTATGTTTTTGATTAAATTCTATATAAATCTGTTTCATAGGTAGTTTCATAGGTAGGTAGGTACTAGGCTATCTGCCCGAGGGCATTTATAAGCCTAACCAGAGTGTGTCAGCTTTCGCCGCCCCATTAATTAATTAACTGATCCTCTGTCAAGCAGAGCCAATGAAGTGATCCTAGGGGTGTTACCCATCCACTCGTCAAGGTTTCTCTTGAAGAGTGTTAGTGAAGGGCTCTGCCTGATGTAATTTGGAATTTTGTTCCAAAGCATGGGGAGTCTCTGTGACAGGAATCTATCCCTCCAGCATGTTCTGTTTATTGTTGTGGTGAGGTTTAGCTCACTAGAGCCTGTGGCTTGCAGTGACTTGGATTTCTTTAGGTGGAGCATGTCCATCAATTCTGAGTTGGACATGGCTTTATAAGTCAGGCAGAGATCACCTCTGGGTAAGCGATATGCCACTGAGTACAGCCAGACTTTTTTCAGTCGGGCTGCATAGGACATATGTTTGAGACCAGTAATCCTCTTGGTGAGGTACTTTTGTGGTCTTTCCAGCTGTTGGAAGTGTCTTGTGAGGTACATCCCAAATGGGGCATTGTACTCTATGATGGGTCTAATGAGTGATGAGGAGAGGGGCAGTATAACCTCTTTATTTCTAGATGCGAACCCTTTAGTAATTAGATGGGCCACATAGAAGGATTTTCTAACTACTTTGGCAGTATGATTGTCAAAGGAGAGATTACTATCTGCCTGGGTCCCCAGATCTCTTATTACCTCTTCTCTATTAAGGGGGCTGCCACCTATGTGGTAATTCATGGGTGTTTTGTTTTTCCCAAATGGGATGACTATGCATTTTTTGGCATTTAGCTTGAGGCTATGACTGTGACACCAGGTGTCCGTCTCAGTAAGGCCCTTTTGGAGGATGTCCGTGTCAGCCGGAGAGTCAGTTATGGCTCCCAGTTTGCAGTCATCGGCGAACTTGGTTAGCCATAGTCCTCCTGTGTTTGCCTGTACTTCTGAGAAGTATATGCCGAACAGTAGGGGTCCCAGGACCGAGCCTTGCAGGACACCACTTGTGACTGGTTTAGAGTCGGACCTGGAGCCCACTCTTCTTACCGTGTGAGTTCTGTCTGTAAGCCAGTTGGCAACCCATCTCGTGACATAGGGGTTTATGTTCAGGCTGGTGAGTTTTTCTGTAATACCCGAGTGGGGAATTCATCTACTTGCTTCCATATAGGTGTTTAAGAAGTATTTAGTTTGGTAAATGTTTATTCAAGGCAATACAGAGTTTGATTGGGAACTATAAAAAGTTTAATATTACTTTATTGTATCTTTGATTAATATATTTGGGAGGTGGCAATGAAAAACTTTGTATTCTTTATAATATTTTGGGAAAGATTATTGATTTAATAAAATATAATTATCATCTATTGTAAACATGTATTTATTCCACTGAAAAATTATTTGTTCTATGTTAACTAGTGTTTTATTATAATTAAATATCAGAGAATCAGTTAATTCATCAAGAAGATTTATTCCTAAGTATAGAATACTATGATCTGTTACTATGTATTTAGAGAATCTTTTATTTATATATTTCTTTTTACAATTACAGGGCATGACTTTAGTTTTGTTTTCATTAAATTATAAACCCGAAATATTTTGCAATTTATTTATAGAGTTAAACAAAGCCTGTAAAGACTAAACACAGAAAGTGTGATAAGAGACTTAGGGACACAGGTGGACAGTGATCTCACCTTCGATAACCACATCGCCACAACAGTCAGGAAATCCTTCTATGTGGCACACCTCATCATGAAGGGCTTTTCATCCAGAAAGAAGGAGGTCATTGTCCCACTGTACTCATCCCTCATTAGACCCATTATAGAATACAACGCCCCATTTGGTATGTTCCTCTCAAGACATCTGCAACAACTGGAAAGGCCTCAGAAATACCTCACTAAAAGAATCACAGGCCTAAAGCAGATGCCCTACACTGACCACCTTAAAAAACTCCAGCTATACTCTGTCGCATATCGTCTACTCAGAGGCAATCTCTGCTTAACATACAAGGCCATGTCAAACCCAGAGCTGTTGGACATGCTACACTTAAAGAAATCCCAATCCCTCAGAGCTACACGCTCCAGGGATCTAAACCTTGTCATCACAATAAACAAAACATGCTGGAGGGTTAGGTTCCTGACCCAGAGACTCCCCAGACTCTGGAATAGATTGCCCATACATGTCAAGCAGAGTGCCTCTTTGGACCTGTTTAAGAGGAACCTTGACAATTGGATGGGAGAAAGGAAATTCACCCCAGGGATCACGTCAGTCGTCCTGCTAGACAGGGGTCCAGGAAAGTAAATAATGTGGGAAGAAATAGCCAGGGAATTGTTATGGCTAGGCTTGTATAGGCCCTAGGGCTGATAGCCTAGTACCAACCTATGAACCTATGAACCTATGAACTTATTAGTATCTGACAAGGTTAAAAGTATGTCATCAGCGAAGAGCTGGAGTTTAAGGTTTAATGTTTTGTTAATGCATATGCCCTGTATGGTATTGTCTGATCTAATTTGATTTGCAAAGGGTTCTAAAAGTAATGCAAATAACAGTGGTGATAAAGGACAACCTTGTTTAATTCCTTTTTTGATTGATATGGCGCCTAATCAATGTGATCTTAATTTAACATAGGCTATAGATTTTTCATATAATGATTGAATAAGAGTGTTAAAATTTGTAGGAAATGTATATTCTTTTAAGACTAATGAAAGGAAATTCCAGTTAACTGAATCAAAAGCTTTATTAATGTCTAATGAAATTATATTTAAATCTAGGCCTCTGTGTTTGCTATAATCAATTAATGTCAGTATTCTTTTAATATTATCAAATGTGTTTCTTCCTTTAATAAAGCCTGTCTGATCTTCATGGATTAATAAAAGAAGAAAATGTTTGATCTTGTCTGCATACATTGCCATAAACATTTTATAATCTATATTTAGTAATGATATTGGCCTATATGATGAGCATTTTTCTCATCTTTACCTGTTTTGATTACTGGGGATATCAATGAATATTTCCAAGAGGGTGGAATATTTAAATCTTGTTTGACTGTAGTGTATACTTTTAAAAATAAAGATATAGCTTGATTGGGTATTCTTTTATACATTTCTGGTAACATATTATCAGGGTCAGGCACTTTATTTATCTTAAGTTTTTTTAATTTGCGATTTCAATTCCGTCATAGTAATTGGTTTGTTTATAATATCTATTTGTTTTTGTGTTAGTTTAAAATGAATATTATTTTCAAAGTAATTTTTTATATCTTTGGTAGGTAAATCTTGGAAATTTGAGGAGTTATCAGAGCTATATTGGAGTCCAGTAAAGATACCATTTAGATTTGTAACTTTTTTCTTAGTGTTGGGAATATATAATTATTTTATTTGCTTAGATTTGATCTGTCTCAGGTG
>NC_056727.1:362295411-362333244 GCF_019279795.1 Protopterus annectens | reverse complement strand
GGCCATTTATTTTGAAGAAACGTAAGATAACAAAATAATAAAAAATGCCAGATGTGCCTATAGCTGAGCTACAGTTTAACAAGGTGAGTGCATCTGCCCGTAGGTGAGCAGTGGTTTAACAAGTGTAAAATGAGTGCCCGTAGGTGAGCAGTGGTTTAACATGCTGAAACTGTGGGCCCCTAGCTGAGCTGAGTGTAATATGTGTGCTGACAGCCAAATGAAGAGTGAACTACTGTAACCTGTTTGCCCGGAGCTGCGCACCGCGCCAACAAGCTAACCGACGGGCAAAGTTGAGCAAGCTGTAACAAAACTGCCTTTACACAGACACACCCCCTAGCCTGTCTAGACAGTAATAAAATATAAAAAGCAGTGGCCAGGTTTGAACCCAGGATACCATGCACCATAGTTAAGGTACTGAACCACTAAGCCATGACATCTATACTTAGAAATGTAGTAATAGCAAATATATAGGAATGAATAGAAAGCGGAGCATGACAAAGCAGGTTTTGTGAAGTTGATACAATTCCAAAATGGCCAAACACAGATAAGTGCGGGAACAACGGCATATATAAGCCACATAGGTGGGAATACACAGCATAAACGATTGTAGAACTAACTTGCAGCCAGAATGTCAGGAGTAGGTGAGGGTAGTTGCTTTCGAGCACAGAGGTGGGGCATTGAGGAGTCCAGATATATGGTCTGGTTCCTAGTCCACAATCATGAGGCCCAACTCATGCAGGGCCAGGTCCTGTGGGGAGTATATAGGGCTGAGGCATGGGACCGGTTGGCTCATGATCTCACCAATGCCACAGGGATTCCAAGGACTGGTGAGCAGGTCCGTCACCACCATGCGGACCTGAAGAGATGTAAGCAGGACCAATTGAACCTTTGGATCCAGGAGGCCCGGCAAATGCCCAATGCCCCACTACTGAGTAAGTTACATTTAATTATGTATGTAAGAAATGAAACTAGCTGATATTATGGAGATGTGTATTCCAATATTACTTCATTTATATTACAGCTGCAGGTGTCTGTTCTGCGAACCGCAGAGCCTATGGCGATAGGCTGGTGCGGTTGTGCCACCAGGCAGGTCAGTAATCCTCTCCCAGTAACTGTAAAGAAATATAAAAGTATGACAGTTAGCAAAAGAGTGCAGTGTAGTCACTAAGTAATAAAATGTGCAAGTAACAGTGTAAGAGTGTTTGCAAGTATTTCTTGATTACAAAAGTGTGTTGCAGTCTGTAATCCAAACAGAAAAATGAAAATGTCTGAAATAAAGTCTGAAATAAAGATGCCCCACCTGTAATATAATAGTACACAACCTGCAGCAGGCTGAAAAGTACAGCTGCAGAAGATGAGCAAATCACGTGTGAAATATATCCCTGTTGAAATACTGAAACATGACAGAAGTGAGACTGCTGGAAAGGATTGTAATAACTACAGGTAAAACATGTCAATAAAGCCTAGAAGTAAGTACCATCCTGAATAGTAAAATGAAAACAAGTGAGAGAGTGTGAGAAAGAGTTATGAATCCACCAATAAAGTAGTAATAACCCCTGAATAAAGTATACTGCAGTCAGTACAGAATGAAATGAATGTGACAAGCAGAACCAAACTGCGAAATGTGTTCAAAGTGTTGCTGCAGCTGGAATGTGTATCCCAAAATCTGGATATGTTGCTCCCAGTCTGCAATATGCAGATAGTATGATTGTCTGAAATACCAAACATCCACAGTTGTCTATAGCTATATAAAGCAAATGTAGCAGGATGATGTAGCTGAACAAAGCCAGATATGAACGTGTATGAATAAAAATAAAATGTATATTGATGTAGCAGTAACAGTCCTATCACCAAATTGAAGTAGTCATCATATAGGAAACTGTAGTTAGAACAGTAGTGTGTATATATCTGCAGCTATTAGAAATGTACAGCATATGTATTGGTATTCGAAGGTGTTAATAATATTTTCTTTACCCCACCCTATAACCACATATAATCCATTCCACGTGAAATTGGCATGTGCAATCACAATTAACGCCCCTGGACATTTGTCCTGTTGGGTCATAAATATTTGCATGTACGTTAATGCATCTGCCCTGTTCATACAGCCAAACGTGATGGCCTGTTGCCATCAATCAACCCTGCATGTTGTTGGACTGTGTATTGCTGTTCAAATTATGCATGTGTTATGCTCGCTGTTCAATGGTATGAATATCTGGGTGTTTGATTAATGGGAATACTAATGCATGCTGTTACAACTAATTGCGAATGGTATTGTATGTTACTAACCCAAACTGTCATGGCATAATGCAAAACATAGGATGACAGGGAAGGCGGGTTCCAGCGGACCCACCTCTCCCACCTCAGCTGGCGAGTGCACCAGACACTAGTGCCCAGTCTGGACCCTCCTCCGGTGGCCCTGTGCCACCTGCGGGTGGAAGCGCTGCAGGGGATGGGGCCCATCCCCCCTCTGCAAGTGTGGCCAGAGGAGAACCACCACTCACCCTCCATAGCATCCGGACTGTGGTGCATAGGGAGATCCGGGACTCTTTTCTTGGGCCCCTACGCCAGCTTGAGGCACAGGTGGCACAACTTACAGGCTTGCCTGTTGCCCGGCCTACACAGCCCCCAGCACAGCCCCATCCTGGGCAGTGAAGGAACAGTGGCAACTGCCTATAGGTGGGGATATCAGTTCCACTGTTGCCATCTGTGGGCTCATGGGCTCTGGATATCCAAACCTCTGTCCCCGTCAATTGTGTAACCCCCCCACACGTGTCATACACCACCCCTGTATGCGTCTTGTTTGTCTTGTCTGTTTACCTACCCAACCTACCTCCCCAGCTATACCGACTTCCTTCACCTGACATACCACTCTCACCTGAAAAAAAAAAAAAAGGGCACTCTGTACCCACAAAAAAATTACGCCCCATACATAGCTGCCCATTCTGCACACATGTCTGCTGGACATGGAATCTATCAATTACAATTGGCTGTACAACAAGTATTATTGTTGTCGTGACACCTCTCTCAGGGGTGGAAGGTTTCAAATGTCACACCAAATTACATACATATGCACAGCTGTTGCTGATGAAGAAATGGGCAGCTATGGGCCTTACCTACATCCATCCTGCAAATCCCAAGCTTATTTCCCTACTGTCTTACCCTCTTTGTGACCACTTTTTCACCACTTTCCTGTCTCCCCATTTTCATTTCTTTCAAAGAAAATAGCACGGGTGTGCGCCAGAGTAAGCACTGTTAAGTTGTTGTAAGCGGGTGTGCGCGTGTGTGCGCGGAGCTAACCGCCAGTGCACATGCATGAGCTCTGCGCAAACCAGCGCTAACCCAGTTACAACTGCTTAAAAGTGCCTTAGTCACTTTGATTGACAGGTCCTGTACTCAGTTCAAAAGCAAAATAAAATCCCACTGTCAGTCCCGAAACCAGGACCTTGGAAACACTAGTCTGTATGACCTACCACTAAGCCATGACTCTTATGCAAGAACATTGTGCTAAAATAAATATAACATGTAATAGTAGGGATGAATGTAAAGGGAATATAGGATATGTAGTACCCAAACCATGTCATGTAGAATTACTGTCAAAACTACTGGATTCCCATAATAGTAGTGTGTGAACAGAAACAGCCATGCTAGTTGTTAGCTTGTAGGTAATAATGTCAGTTAATGTACATATATAAATGTATGTATATGTACATATATATATATATATATATATATAAATATATATCTATATATAGTTGTAGGTGTCATTGTGCATACACACTTACTACAGGGAGCAGGAGTGAGGAATGGAGAAATGTGAATCTACAACACAGCCTGAATCATGAGAGAGATACTAACCTTTACACTCACAGAACAGTGTCCGCAGCATACCAACATGGTCCCCGCCCTTACAATCTGAAAGGGCAATGCCTATCTCACATACCCTTTTATAGCACTGACCTGAAATCACAGTGAGAACTGCAATCAGTACACAATTGGCTGTATGCAATTAGCAAATGCTGGCTTACAATTGGTGCAGAGGCCATCACATGGACCTATGCAGATACCTACAAAAGCATCCAGTACTAACACTCCACACATGCAATACATTCATTGCACTGTCTGGAAGCAGACAGAGGGAGAGAGAGAGAGAGAGAGAGAGAACAAAAAAAAAAAAAAACTACACACTGTGACTCTGTGACTCTAAGCTGTCAGCAGTGACAGTAGCAGCAGCAATCAGAAGCAGTGGTAATGCAACCAGCTGCGACAAACACAGGTAATGCAAAGTAGCAGGTTAATAGTGTGCATACTGTGAACCCTCCAAATGTGTCATAGGTCTGTATCTATAGGTATGTCCATGTGATATGTTGTTTGTACGTAGTTCCACCAAAAGGGGATGACCATACATTACATGTCAATCAGTCTTAGGCCATGATCCTGGCAGCAGTTGTCTGTGCGTTGCCCTCAGCAATGGCTGTAGTGACTGCTTTGAAAGGTCAGCCAGGTTCAAAAGGCAGGATCAGCCCATCATAAAGGCACACTGGCTGGGAACAAGTGTCGGCAGGTACTTGATATCACTGCATATGCATCTCATACTGCATAATTCCATAGCTTAGCAGATCAGGCTGGTTATGCATATGATGTGGTAGTTCCCAGGGTCAGTCGAGGTGCCTCCTTAGTGGTGTGGGACCACTGTCGCTGTATGCCACTGTCCAGGTACATATCCTGTAGTACGGCCAAGATAAATTATCAGTGTTATATGCGGTTGTATGTCCTCTTGGAGTGCAGGTAGCACACATCCAGGGATACCATGAGGTCACAGTGATGCTGTGTGTTCTTCTCTGCTGAGGGCAGCCCTCACCTGGACATGTGAGATGATAGGGAGGTTACATACAGCTGTGATAACTATTTCAACTGGTGGGGGAGAAGGAGGGGGGATACGTGCACCGAACCTGTCTGCAAGACTGTTGCCAATATCCGTGTGTTTGGTGAATGTTAAGTAGATGTGTATTAACACAGAGCATATCTGAGGCATTTGGTCCATATGTGTAACATAACTGAAGAAGGCCTTGTGGTCATCCATAGTGTTTATGGCCATTTCCCTCCCAGAGTAGGCCGTGGCCATTTTTATGATGGACCGTAGTGTAGTACCAGTGCTGACCACAGATGCCTTCCCTTAATGTGAATGTGCTCTGTCCTGCAGTAGCCTCCTGCTATTGTTATACAATCTGCCTCTGTCTGGGGTCCACCGGACAGGATGCCTAACCTTTGTGCATAGGGTCTGGGTTAGAAATGTGTGTGCAAGTTCCATGCAATCTGTGGCATGTCCGTGGTAAGCATTTGCAAAGGGGTCAGCAGTGTGGGTTGTGGCTTCCACTGGCCCAGTGTGCTGCATGGATACCATCTCAGTCCCAACAAGTGAATAACTGTCTAATCACATACATATCAAAGTAGTCTACTGTGCTGGTGGTGGTGGGATATGTATATCCAGGCCGAGTAACTTGTGTCCACATCACACTAGTGGATGGCGTCCCACATACAGTACCTTGGGATGAACCCCCAGAGTGAGGTTGTGCATTGGACCTGTCAGTGTGTGCTGACCGATGGGGCATGCTACTATGTTGTGTGGAATGTGGCAGGTATTGTTGCACAGGTGTTGGCTGAGCACTGATATCTGGCCATGTACCTGTGTATCCACCACGACACACAGACATGCAACATATGGGAGTAGTAGTATATCACTACACATGAGTATCATGCATAGTATGTGTGCCATATATTGCTGACATAGTCTGCTGATATCCTGTTTGTGTTCTCTTCCAGGGAGATGGCTCATCAGCGTAATCCTGCCTACTCTGCAGCGGAAGATGAGGAGATCCACCAGAGCCTGGTGCGGGAGTATGACATCCTGTTTTCCCTCACCAGTCAGAATCAGCAGGAGAGGGCTGCACTGTGGCAAGACCTTGTCCATAGGGTAAATGATACTGGCACACATAATAGGACATATGAGCAGGTACAACATCACTGCAGTGATTTAATTCGAAGTGTCCGTCAGCGTGCATCAGATATCCACAGGCAACAGGTTGCCATAGGAGGTGGGGTGGCCACACATCCCCCCTCACCAGACTGGAGGGGCTACTCCTAAGTGTTGTGGCTCCAGCCCCGGAACAGCAACAGCAGTACACCTGCATCAGGATGGAGGCTGGATCCACACAGCAGCACGACATGGAGCATGCAGGTAATATGCCATATGTACACTTGACTGTTCTGTACACTGTTAGTTTATGCATGTGTAAGGTGTGTCCGTGGTATGTATCTGTCATCATAGTATGTAATTGTGCATGTATGATACTGGCAATATCAGCAGCTGACGTGTGAAAGGCAACTGGTGTACTACTGCACTGTATCATATGCAATATCAATGGCACAGTTGTGCCCACTGACATTAATCTCATCATTTCTGCAGGTCCCTCGGGGTTACAGCAAGGCAGGCCATCCATGCTGGTGAGTGTGTTTAACATAACCTATAATAGTCCTGATAATGCTAGTAACAGTAGTGTAACTCAGTAGTGCTCTGTGTGTATACTGCGGGGTGTGCATGTGTGCATGTGTGCAGGTGTGCCTGTGCCCATGTGTGCATGTGTGCATGTGTGCAGGTGTGCCTGTGTCCACGTGTGCATGTGTGCCTGTGTCCACGTGTGCATGTGTGCATGTGTGCATGTGTCCATGTGTGCATGTGACCACGTGTGCATGTGTGCATGTGTGCATGTGTCCATGTGTGCATGTGTCCATGTGTGCATGTGTGCATGTGTGCATGTGTACACGTGACCATGTGTGCATGTGTGCATGTGTCCATGTGTGCATGTGACCATGTGTGCATGTGTGCATGTGTCCACGTGTGCATGTGTGCATGTGTGCATGTGTCCACATGTGCATGTGTCCACGTGTGCATGTCTGCATGTGTGCATGTGTGCCTGTGTGCATGTGTGCATGTGTGCCTGTGTGCATGTGTCCACGTGTGCATGTCTGCATGTGTGCCTGTGTCCATGTGTGCATGTGTGCCTGTGTCCATGTGTGCATGTGTGCATGTGTCCATGTGTGCATGTGTACATGTGTGCAGAAGTGCATCACTGGTAACAATGTCTGGAGACTGTAAACTGTATTTCCTGTCTTCCTCCCGCAGGTTCTGGTGCTGCTCTGGTGACCTGCAGCAGGGAACCTGAATCTTGTGCCATGGGTACTGGTAATGATGATATTGGTGTAATGGTACAGGAAGGTGTGTCAGGGTCCACCATTAGTCAGCCAATTGACAGTACACAGCTGTCAACCCCATCATTGCGCACAGTCATCCTGCCAGTACATCCTTTGTCACCATTGTCCCTAGGTGATGGACAGGATACAATGGGCATAGACCAGGGTAATGTGGTACCTGTGGCACATGTGCCCCCACACAGCAGGCATGGGTAGGGTCCTCCAATGGTACCACACAGACAGTTGCCCATGGGTTCTCGTGGGAGCATCCGTGGGCGTACTGCCTCTGGCCGACGTGCCCAAAGAGGTCTGTCAACCTCAACTATGTTTCAGACTGTCATGCAGGCACAGTCGCGTATGGAAAGGTACACCAGACAGGGTCTGAGGGAGCTGAGAGCATGTCGCACAGCCATGACAGACAGTATGCGTGACATTGCGGATGCTATCCGTAATTTCACCGATGTCATAGACAGACGTTGTGTGGACATATTACAGCAGTTCCACAACCAAATGTCCATGAGCCAGGGCAATGGTGGGCGTTTGCGGCGTCGATGTGGCCGTATGCCGGCAACAGCAGCAGCTGGCAGTCGGCACGGACGCCAACAGGCTCGGCAAGATGCCCCTCATAGTGCCAGCAGCAGCCCCAGCAATGCTGGGTCTGTGCTGTCATCGGAACGCCCCAGGAGACCACGTGCACGTGGCTCTGGACAGTCCCAACAGGGACCTGTGTCCAGTCAACACACTCCCACTTCTGATGACAGTACCCAGTCTGGCTTAGTGCTGGATACGGTCCGTAGCACCCCTGCCAGGCACAGGTACCGTGTCCGTGGCCACAGACACTGATCTGTATGACCTGCCAGGTGCAGTCTGTGGCTGTCCACAAACCCCTGTATATGGCAGCCATGAGGTGGAACTGTGTGTGTGCATACACACATGCGAAATGTTAACACCTAGGGCAACCACATACATGCACACACTGCACCAACACTGCCCCACCCTGTACTGCTGCCCCTCACCAACACACATACACACACATGTCAATTGGTGGTATCAGTGGCTGACTCAGGCATACCTAATTCACACCCTGTGCATATGATGACACTGTGCCACCTCCTGCAATCTCCAACATCATTGCGGGAACAGGTAAACACATTGCTGATGCACAGGGTGACTACATAGAAGTGTATTAGTAGTATCATGTTGGTAACAGTACAGTGTGCTGCTATGACTGTGTGTATATCCCAGCATGCCTGCTGCAGTAACTGTATGAATGTCCTGAATTGTTATCTGCACCCATAGTACATACCAAAGTGTAACAGCTGCACATAATTGCATGCCAGTGGTAAGGTTGTCAACAGATAGCCGCATACATGGGTAGCACAGGGGGGAAGCTAACGCAAGTAGTGATATGCAATGGTGGACATGTACAGTAATGGTGTCAAGTTGCCCACAACGACTATGCAATGTGGATGTTTGCACATGTAGATATGTGTGCAGTACTAATGTAATCCAAATCACAAATAACTATGACATAATATCAGTTCTACCATGGGCATCTGCGCTGTGTATTCCTCGGTACATGTTGATAGTGCCTACATATTTGCATTGTTACTTACTGTTATTGTTACCCCTTCTTTGTTGTACAATGCACTACTTCCAGGCCTGCTTACTGTAGCTTTGTTTGCATGCATGTTCGCTTGGGGTTCCCTGGAACACTGCTTACACCTGCAATGCAGAGTTACAGTGCTTCTGTAGACTCCTAGTGACATCTGCATAGCGTACGATACGTATGTCAACTTTACACATGACAGAACGTCACTGTCTGTCCTGTACGCATGTACGTTGCCTGTGACACATTGCACGTCTTACCTGGCATTTACCCACGTGTGCAGTCATATATGCCAGTGCTATGAAACAGTAGCGGTGCACCCACACATACACACTTTCAGTATGTTGTTCCCCATTGGCCCTACGTGTTGGTACTCACCATGGCAATCACACTACTAGGGTAGCATGTGCAAAGGTAACCTGTGAATCACCTCTATGGTCCAGTTGTGGTTTATGCGAGTCATGTGGCAATGTCATAGCTGCCACATGTATGCAGTCAGCCATCACCCTTGGCCAGGAACGTACAACACATGTGTGGGATGCCACCACACAGCCAATCTGGGGACTGAGCTCTCTGAACCCAGTAATGCCATACCCTGTCAGGTGGCATGTCATATATACTACATCCTGGACAAACTTCAACCCCAATCCCTGCTGCTACTATTGATAAAACCCCTGAAGATGTTTCTGATAGTTTTGACCAATTCTTTACTGAGACATTTCAAGCCCTAGCTAGCCATCTACCTCCTAGCTCCCCTGGTCCTGAAAGTAGCACCCTAGAAACCTACTTGCGTTTAGCTGCCAACCAGTCGCCACTTCACTTCTCCGCACCTTGATTGAAAAGTGAAACCCACTACACTTTCTGCTGATCAACTCCCTGCCGAGTACCTACAAAAATCAGCTGATGCTATTGCTTACCCCGTCACAAAACTAATCAAACGAACCATGGTAGAATCTAAATTTCCCACCATCTGGAAAATATCCTATGTAATCCCACTTCACAAAGGAGGCAGCTCTACTGAATTCTCCAATTATAGGCCAATAACTATACTCTCTCCACTTGCAAAGATTATGGAAACTTTATTCATAGACAATTCATGCACCACCTAATCCAAAATTGCCTTATGGCAGACACTCAGCATGGCTTCCGTCCTCATCACAGCACTACTTCAGGCCTCCTAGCCTTTACTAACACCATAAACCATACTTGCAACACTAATTATATATCCTCAGCCCTCTTTTTGGATCTTTCCAAGGCCTACGATATGGTTGATCACCAACTTGTAATCCACACCCTGCAAACATTCTGTCTAGATACTGGAGCCTTCCAATGGTTTCAATCCTACCTGCATGGTCGACAGCAGGCTGGCCTCTGGCAGAACAAACTCTCTAACCTTCTACCTAACACCCTCAGAGTACCACAAGGCTCTATACTAGGGCCCTTGCTGTTCTCCATCTTCATTAACAACCTTTATACTGTCATCCCAAAAGTCAGCTGTATCCAATATGCTGAAGACTCTACTCTGATCTGCTCAGCCACATCTCCGGTAGAGTTATGGTCAGCTACCCAGACCACCTTTAATACAATAGAAAACTGGCTTTCTGAACATCGTCTGATCCTAAATCCCAAATAAACTAAACTGCTGTTATTTCACCAACACGTAGGTCTACCGCTTTCACCTTTACCATAACATCAACTGATGGCACAATAATCTCCCTGACCCATCTACTAAACTATTAGGTGTCATCATAGACAATAATCTCAAATGTGACCTACATGTTAACCAAATTATCAAAGCCATCAATAAAAACTAGGGTCACTTTACAGAATAAAGCCTTCCTAACCCTCCAGCTAAAAGTGCCATAGCTCACACCTTCTTTCAATCCTTCTGTATGCATCCCCTCTACTCTCGAATATGAACAAGACTGTCCTTAACAAACACTCAATTTGCTACAACCACATTGCCAGGTTTGCCACTGGGCTGCCTTTTAGGACACATCATTGCATCAATCTAAATCAGCTTGGTTGGCTTGAACTACCCAGCCTAATACAGTATAACCAACTGATTATGGCCTATAAAATCCTCTATAATCCGGACAATACTCCTGCATTTCAAATATTATCACACCCTATAACAATCCTAGACTGCTTCGATCCTCTAACAAACTACTAATTCAGACTAGCAAATTTAATAACACAGCTGGTGATTCTCTCTTTGCAAACTCTGTAAGTAGATCCTGGAACTCTCTTCCAGCTGATATTACCTTACTTTCCACCTTAGGTCAATTTAACACTAGACTCAAACAACATTTGTCACTTAACTGGCTATGTCAATGTATCAAGCCTGGCTAACTCGAATGTGTAAAATCTGTTAACCAGTTTACTGTGTAATTTAATTTAATCCTGACTTGTGCTCAGGACTAACTTTAACCTGTGGAACATGTTTAACTTGCTTACTTATGTAATCTCTGTAAATAATCTGTTTGTAATATGTAATTCTGGTATTATGTAATGCTGTATCTGCTTACCCTTGTAGCTTTTCTCCCCGGGCCTCCCCTGGAAATGGACATGCATCCAGTCGGACTATCCCGGTCAACAAATGTAGGATAAATAAATAAATAAATAAAATATATTACAGTGACTACAATACAAGTCAGACATTGACACGCACTGACAGCATGCTGAACACACTGAGGCATACGTGGGGACTCAGAATAGCATCCTGCCTGAGCATCACACACCTCCGCAGCTGGCACACAGGCATATGTTCCGTCAGAACAGAGCACATGCCACACAAGGCACACACATCCCCTGTGCCACACCCTCACAGCCTGTAGGGCTACACAACACACCTGCTACAGATGTGTCAGGTACCTGTCTTGGGTGCTGCACTGGGGTCCCGCTCAACAGGCTGTATCTGGTGAAGGTCACAGTGATATACCTCAGGGGCACTATGGTTCACCACAGAACACATGCATACAGGTCAGTCAGAGGCATGGACACATATGACTCACTCATTGACCATGCCAGTATGGCTGACCTGAGACATACCTCCCTGGACTACATGATAGGGAACATAGAATGGATCTCTCAGCATGTGGCACAGGCCAGTATGAGCCTGATCTTGGTTGCCAACATACCCTCACCAGGTATGCTACCACTATATGTGGGAAGGGTGTTGTATGTCTACATTATACTCAGTCTCCAATGTCATTCATAGGGTATCCGCTGGCTGTCAATGTGTGCTTACATGCTAGGGAAGCCACAATGATGTGCAAGGGTCATCTTGCACGTGACACCCATGGCCCGATGTATAATGGCAAAGCTCCTTGGTACACACATACTGCCTTATGCTGCAGGACACGGTTTACATAGCCACCTCCGTGGGTATCACACAGGTTAGGACACTAACAGTGCTGCTACACAACAACAGCAGTGTACGGAAGATGCATGCAACGGACACTGTCCTCAGCACGGTGAACTGCAATGTCTGTGCAGTACCAGATTCCTGATTCATGGCTCACAGGTGTTACCCATCACTGACAGGTTATGCCCCATACCATGCCTGTCGTCCCTACACATGTAACACACATGGACAGGGGTGGTATCCCAAGGTACCACAGATACACACACCTCCAGGTTGTTGGCACAGCACAAAGCATCAGGGCCTAATCATGTGCAGCTAACAGTGTGTCGGACTGCCATCTGGTTCATAGCCTGGCACACACAACCCTCCCATACACAGGAAGACCACCTATCCTCCATAACAACACTGGCAATATGACAGTCTCAAGAACTGTGTTTATATGGCTGGACTGCATCCAGCCAAACATTGTGCATGAGCATTACTGTAGCTACAACACACTAGTTGAAGGGTTCACAGCATGTGGTCACTGAATTGCAGTGGAATGACATGTTACCACTACCACAACAGGTGGGAACATGCAGCACCTGTACATCGACTACATGCACACTATATGGCCCAGACCAGATGTGTATCCCCTGCTGTAAGTTTTTTACCATATACACCCACACTGTATAGACACATACCACGTGTGGACCCTGCACAGCAAGACACAGTCATATTGGTATACATTGCAAATACCATTTATCCACTTGAGGCATGTGTCAGACATGGTAACTACTGCAGGTCACAGGTATTTATGTGTATGTGTCACACACATACATCATGTGTGCAATGCCATTGCTGGTTTAGGCAATGGCATGCATTGTTATGTACAAAGACCCACACAAGGTCATACTGTGTGACATAACCACACGTGGCAGTTGTGGGTTACCAAAACATACCTATCTGTACTCTGACAATGGTAATAGACACAGTAGCAGAGCGCACTATTGGCATTACTAGCCAACTAGCCCTGTTTGGCTGTGCTGATAGTGTGGTGACATCCCCTGTGTTTACTGGGGGAATATGCAGCATCTGGTGTATTGTAGTATTTGCCAAAAGGATCTGTTCTCTCACACTTGCATTTACACACACCCTACTACCCCCACACACACTTGCCGGATTCATTCCCCTACCTAACTAAGTCAAGACACGTGAGAAAGACGCATTAGCAAAGCGCACTATTCGGATTACTAGGTAGTTCCTCTTCTCTGGCTGTACTTATAGGGTGCTGACAACATCAGTATTTTGAAAGGGTAATGTGCATCAGGTAGTGTGATCTCCTGATTGCCAAAACTAACATGTTTTTCATACGGAAATGCACACACACAAACTCCCCACAACCAAACACTTGCAGGTTTCAAACCCCTACCTAAATATGTTATGGTACTTGAGAGTGATGCTGTAGCAGGTTGCGCTATTTTGAGTACTGGCAGATGTCTCTTCTCAAGCTGTATGTAGAGGGTGCTGTCATCATCACTGTTTGGAAAGGGTAATGTGCATCATGTAGCGTGATCCCCTGATTTCAAAAAAGCACATGTTTTTCATACAGAATTGCACACAAAACAGAGTTCCCACATCCAAGCACATGCCCATGCCATTGACAGGTTTCAAACTCCTACCTAATTACATTATGACACTCGGGAAAGACGCATTAGCAGAGTGCGCTATTCGCATTACCGAGAGGCTTCTCTTCTCCTGCTGTACTTATAGGGTGCTGACATCATCAGTGTTTAGAAAGGGGAATGTGCATCCTGTAGTGTGTTCTCCCAGTTGCCAAAAGGCACATTTCCCTCACACAAAATTGCACACACACTAACCCCCCCTCTTCCAAACACACACACGTGCCATTTGCAGGGGGAATGTGCATCCTGTAGTGTGCTCTCCCAGTTGCCAAAAGGCATATTTCCCTCACACAAAATTGCACGCACACTAACCCCCCCTCTTCCAAACACACACACGTGCCATTTGCAGGATTCAAACCACTACCTAACTATGTTATGACACTCAAGTCGGACACATTAGTAGACTGTGCTATTCGCATTACTTAGAGGCTTTCTTTCTCCTGCTGTACTTATAGGGTGCTGACATCATCTGTGTTTAGAAAGGGGAATGTGCATCCTGTAGTGTGTTCTCCCAGTTGCCAAAAGGGACATTTTCCTCACACAAAATTGCACGCACACTGACCCCCCTCATTCAAACACACACACTTGCCATTTGCAGGATTCAAACCACTACCTAACTATGTTATGACACTCGAGTCAGACACATTAGCGGACTGCGCTATTTGCATTACTGGAAAGCTTTGCTTCTCCTGCTGTACTTATAGGGTGCTGACATCATCTGTGTTTAGAAAGGGGAATGTGCATCCTGTAGTGTGTTCTCCCAGTTGCCAAAAGGCACATTTCCCTCACACAAAATTGCACACACACTAATCCCCCTCATCCAAACACACACACGTGCAATTTGCAGGATTCAAACCACTACTTAACTATGTTATGATACTCGAGTCGGACGCATTAGCAGACTGCGCTATTCGTATTATTGGGAGACTTCCCTTCTCCTGCTGTACTTATAGGGTGCTGACATCATCTGTGTTTAGAAAGGGGAATGTGCATCCTGTAGTGTGTTCTCTCAGTTGCCAAAAGGGACATTTCCCTCACACAAAATTGCACACACACTAACCCCCCCTCATCCAAACACACACACTTGCTATTTGCAGGATTCAAACCACTACCTAACTATGTGATGACACTCGAGACAGACGTATTAGCAGAGCACGCTATTCGCATTACTGGGAGGTTTCCTTTCTCCTGCTGTACTTATAGGGTGCTGACATCATCCGTGCTTAGGGAAATGTGCATCCTGTAGTGTATTCTCCTAGATGGCAAAAGGGATACTTCTTTTAAACAGTTTTGAACACACACTAAGCATGCACAGGATTCAAACCCCTACCTAACTATGTTATGACACTTGAAATGGACACCTTAGCAGAGCGCGTTATTCACATTACTGGGAGAATTTTCTTCTCCTGCTGCACTTATAGGGTGCTGACATCATCAGTGTGTAGAAAGGGGAATGTGCATCCTGTAGTGTATTCTCCTAGTTGGCAAAAGGGATACTTCTTTTAAACAGTCTTGAACACACACTAACCCCCTCCACACACACTGAGCATGTACAGGATTCAAACCCCTACCTAATTATGTTATGACACTCGAGACGGATGCATTAGCAGAGCTCGCTATTCGCATTACTGGGAGGTTTCCCTTCTCCTGCTGTACTTATAGGGTGCTGACATCATCAGTGTTTAGAAAGGGGAATGTGCATCCTGTAGTGTGTTTTCCCAGTTGCCAAAAGGGACATTTCCCTCTCACAGCCTTTCACACACACAAACCCCACTCTCCCACCCACACACACTGAGCATTTGCAGGATTCGAACCCCTACCTAACTATATTATGACACTTGAAGGAGACGCATTAGCAGAGCGCACTATCCGAATTACTGGGCATCTGTTCGGCACCTGTAGTATTTATAGGGTGCTGACATCTTTATTTCTACAGAGGTATGTACATGTAGTACTACCTGTCAGGTGGGGGATAGCATATATATGCATTTGCAGCCACCTACATCAGGGTCAGATATGCACATCACACTGGCAGGTTATGTTCTATACCATGCTTTGGGACCACAGGACCTGTAACACACAACACAACCAGTCCAGAACACCACACCCACATCCAGGACACACACTTAGCTTCCCTGGGAACAGTGCCAGGATATGCAGGTGTTCACATACACCATTCCAGTTGTTAACATCAGGTACAGGCATATTGTGTGTGAGAACTACTCAGGCTTCTACCACTTTACCCTACAGCCACTACAATTTGTGGGTCCATGTGCTATGGCAGAACCAGACACCACAGCCACATGGGGGAATACATATTGCACCTGTCCATCTGCAACGTGGGTACTCACTGTTCCAGAGGTAGACCACCATTGTTGATATCTGACCATACCCACCTTTACCTGGACATCCATATCCCATCTCCACCCCCAGGCAAGGTTGTCACTGCACACAAACTGTATTTAGCACAAGCAGACTCTACACTTGTGTAGACTGGGGTGGACAACTTCAGAGGACCCATGCTGGGGGACTATACTGGCCACTCAGCATAATCCTTGACAATTGCATTCTATGAGCATGTGTACGGTTTGCATATACCCATGACTGCTCCACAACAAGACACCTGTCAGCTGTACACCAGCCATATATGCACCGTAAAACAGACAGAGTGACCTAATACATTGCAGAGCTGTAGCCCACAGAGGGAGGACATCTGTGAACAGTTCTGGCACGGCACTTCATTCACACATACTCATTACAACACAGTGTTGACAGTGGAATCGTCCAGAGAATGCAGATAGGGCTCCCCTCAGTCTGTTATTGATGGACACCTACTGTCAGAGATCCTCAGCAACCCTCTCACAGCACACACTGACAACATGGCTGTGGCTTAGCACATTCAATCCCTGGGACCTCCACGGTGCCCCTGCTTGACAGAGGCACAGCTCACTAGCCTCACATGTTGCCTTCTGTGACCTACTTTACAGTGGCACAGTAGCCTACTGTCCTGGGGATGCAGATGCCAAGCACACTCTGGCTGAGCTGTCATTCCCTAGGGCAACAAGCCTAGTATTGACCTCTACACCCATATGTTCAATTGTCAGATGCACAATATTTGTTGTGCTGTTCTACTGTTTACAGGTCTTTATTGCCATAGCATTCCCTGTTCCTATGACCAGCTTGTGTATCTGTGTAAGATGTTTGCATATGATGGCGATCCACTATATCACTTATGTCTCTGTAGTCATTTACTGTGTGCACTGGGCTGATTGCTGTGTTGTGGTTGGTTCCTGGACTGACACGTACAAATACCAGATATGTGTGGCCAACTGCTAAATGGAGATATGGCCTAAGTGTGTGAGCATGCCCAGTTCAGCCTTTCCATGGCATGTTGTCTGACATATACCTCATTTATCAAAGTGTGCAAGCATGCCCAGTGTGAGCTTTCCATATGTTGCACTCCGAAGTCCACCACATATTTGGGTGTGTGTGAACTTCAACAATATCTCACGTTTATGGTTGTGTGTTGGGTGTCATGTTGTGTACTAACTGGCCAACTGCTTCGTGTCTGCCACAACAGGGATTATACTGTGCCTGCAGGGATTGCATGGGATACTTTGCAGACAGTTCTCAACATACTTTCATAATGACCTAACACTGTAGTACCGTATAGTGTACTGGTTCAGTACTTTCACTGTGGTGGACAGTATCCTGGGCTTTAGTCCTATGACTGCTTGACATCTTCATAGTGAGCACAACAGACTGTGTAGGGGCCAGTTGTGCACATATGACCATGTTGCAATATGTTCAGATATGGACTACCTACACCAGGCTCGTCCAACATTGCTAGTGTATTCCACAACATGGGTGGACATTAGCAAACACTAGCAATGTTCCCTAGGCCATTTCTGATGCTAGTCACAGGGTGTGTTTGTCCTTCGACATACATTGTAACTGGAGTTTGCCATGACATATGTCATGGTTAGTATACTGTGCCTCCGTCTACCTCTGACATAACAGTGATACCCAGGGTTAGCCTACCATCTCCCATCCACTCATCAGGATTCCTCTTGAGGGGTGTCGATATGTGACTCTCTGGCTGACCTGTACCAGGAGTTTACTGAAGAGTGGGGGTGCCTTCTGTGTTATGGATCATTCTGTACAACTTGTCCTATGTATGTCAGTGCTGGGGTTCAGGTCTCTCATGTGCATAGCTCACTGCCATTCAGATTGTACAAGGTGCAACATGTTCATTCATTCCAGGTTGGACATGGCTTCATACATCAGGCACAGCTTTCCTGTAGCTGGGAAGTATGGCGGTGTGTGGGGCTGCAGTTTGTTTACTCAGGCAACACATGGCATCTGTTCATGCTCTTTGCTACTCCTGGTGGGGTACTGTTGTGGACTTTACAGTTGATGGAGGTGTCTGCTGCGGTATATCCCACAGGGGCTATTGTAGTCACTTGTGACGCTGATGGAGGATGACTGCAGAGCCACAGTGAGTTCCCCTTATCTACATCTGCCAACCTTCATGTTTGGGTGGGTATATAGTATATGTTTCTGCGAACACTACAGCCACATGTATGTCCAGTGCAGGATATCTATCACCTTTTGTACCCAGGTCTCACATTACATGTTAGGTACCTCATGGGTTAACACCTGTGTGGTAATTTGTGGGCACTTACTGTATATCCACGGTGGTTGTCTATACACAGTTCTGCAATTAGCTTGCTGACATGGCTATGGCTACAGTTGTCTGTTTGTAGGTGGCCCTTTTGTGGGTTGCTTGTATCAGCTGGGGGTTGGATATGGTGGGCTGTTTGTACTCCTCTGCATACATGTTCAGTCACAGTCCTTCCATGTTGGCCTATACCTATGGGACATATATACAGAACGGGGGTGGGGGGGGCCAAGACCAGGCCTTGTGGGATGCCACTCATATCTGCTTTGTAGTCTGACATGGATGCGGCATGTCTGACCATGTCAGTTCTGTCCTTGGTCTTGTTTGCAACCCCTCTACTGACATAGGGGTATATATTTAAGCTGGTGAACATATCCATACTGAACTCGTACGGTATTGTCTAGAAGCATGTGCACGGTCCAGCTACACTGTGTGGACCACATTGCCCTCATCAATGACCTTAATGACTGCTTCAAATGGGTCAGGCATGTTTAGGGGCAGGTTCTGCAGTTACGACAGCCACACTGTGTAGGGTCCAGTATCAGTAGGTCCACAATAGCCTTCTGTCTGAGGTACATCCTGATCCTTTCCATAGCTGTGCAGAACAAGCTTGTCAGGATCCTGGGGTGGTAGTTTGGAGTATCCATCCAGGCAACACCTTTGTTGTGATGGACCACTGTTGTTGTACACTGCTCTTTGGGTACATATCCTGTGGTAAGGCTGACATTGGGCAGTAGTGTGATTTGGCATTCCATTATTCTTGGAGTCCATGTTGACCTCAGCACAGGACACCATCACATACCTTTGCTGCTGTGTGTTCTGCTTTGCAGATGATGGCTGTTACCTCAGCATCTGCAATGTCAGGGGACCATCAGTCTGCTGGGATAGGTATTTTGCACTCTGGGGTGTTTGCACTGCACCTGACAGGTTGTATGTTAGCAATATGTGTGTGTGTTTGGTATGTTGTTTGTAATATCTGTGTGATTCGGAGCATATCTGTGGATGCCCAACAGGGTTCCTACCATCAGTTGGGTAACCCTTGTGATTATCCTTAGTGTCCTGTACGTTTTGTATCTTCATAGGTTCATGGGTTCATACTAGGCTATACACCCTAGGCCATTAGTAAGCCTAGCCAGAGTGTGTGTCTCATTCGCCACCCCTTGCTATGTTCAATTATGGCCATTTATGAAGTTCTTCACTGTGCCTCTGTCTGGTTGTGACACAGTGAGGACCCCCAGTATACATGTACGGTCATCCATCCACTTGGCAATATTCCTGTTGAGGGGTGTCAGTGAGGGGCTCTGCCTACCATGGATTGGGATCCTGTTTCTGGGTGTGGGGAGCCTCTGGGTTATGTATCTGTCCCTCCAGCACATCTTATTTCATTATGTGTTGAGGCTGACATCTGTGACTCTCACAGCTCTAATGGCTTTGATTTCCTGTGGTGGAGCATGTCCATTACTCCTGTGTTGGACATGGCCTTGTACAACAGACATACAATGCCTCTGTGTAGGCAGTCTGTGACTGCAGTCAGCTGGGGTGTCTACAGCCAGGCAGCATATGACATATATTTCACACCCTTTATCCTGTTGGTGGGGTAACTATGAGGTCTTCCGAACCGCTGCAGGTGTCACGTACGGTACATCCCATATGAGTCATTGTACTAGATTATGGGTCTGATAAGGGAACAGTACAGCGGCACAGTGACCTCTGTTGATGTTGATGTGAATACTTTCATGATACGGTGTCCAATATCGACAATCTTCATAGCCACATTGGCATTGTGAGTGTCACATGACAGATTAATGTCGACCTGTGTCCCTAGGTCCCTGATTACTCCTTGCATACATAATGGTTTGACACCTATGTGGTAATTTGTGTGTACCTTGTCTGGTATTTGGTGGGACATTCATACTGTCCAGTGTCTTCAGGATGTCTGGGTGGAGTTCTTGTGTGTGAGAGTGTGGTCTGTCGCATGCTACAGACTGTACAGCAGTTTTGACTACAGTTATGTGCACATGGGTGGTCTCCGCTGCTTTGTGCATTGTCAGTTACCTGGCCATATGGGTGTCTGTGCTGCATATGGATACTCCCCCTCCTTTGATGTTTTGGTGCAGGTGTTGCGGCCATAACACATGATATGTGGTATAACCTAGTAGTGCTGGTGTGGTATCACTAGGCTTGCAGCAGACTTCTGTCACTGCACAGACATCGATGTTCTCCATAATGGGAAGTGCCTCAGGGGCATGCATATTGCAGTTTACACATCTGGCATTGGTCAGCATTACCCTTATGTTTCCTACCACTTATGTTTTCTAGGGTGGTGGGTAGTCTTTTTGGCCTTGCCTACATACGGCTCTATGGAGGCGGCAAAGGCCTTATCCAGTATCCAGACGCACGGGTAACAGGTGCAAGCCATCCCTGGAACAGCAGCATGGCTTGTCATGCTTGACATCTCAAGCAGACAGACATTAGACCCTCTTGGACTGACAGCTGTAACTGTTCCTGCCAGCTGTTAAACATGAGCATTCTGTGTTTGTACTGTGGCATCATTCTTGGTGAGGGTTGGATGCTGCACACAGCCAGTGTCATACCGGCCTGGGGTACATACTCAGAGGGACCATCCATGTCTCTTTTCATGTTGACCAGGGAGGTACATCTCAGGTAATTCACACCAGCATGGACATTGAGTGCATCATATTTCTGCTTGCTTTGGGGTGACCTGTGTACTTGTGTTATATGGCATTTTGTGGCAGCCTACAGGCAGCTTACTCTACCCTTTCCCTTGTTCAGTCTGGTGAGTGGGACAGCAGTGTGTCTGCCTATACAGACACCTATTACGACTGTATCAGGCATGTTGTTTCTCCTTCTGGCCTGTGACTGTTTGGCACACCAGCTTTGTGTACTATTCGTTGCATGTGCTATGTTTGAAGGTTGTGGTTGCTTGTGATCTGCTTTGGAGGCTTCTGTTGGTGTGGTGTGTTTGTAATTAAGGCCTCCGGGAATATTTGTCTGTGTTTATGTGTTTGGTTTACAGTTGTGGTAGGTCTATGTGGGACTGGGTTTGTGGTGTATGTGGTTACCTTCTCCTCCTGACTAGTTTTGACAGTACTGAGTTGGTGGAGCTCAACCTCTGGTTTGGATACATGGATGCATCTATCACATATATTTATATTTATTGGGGGGTGTTGTTATTGTTTGTGTACTTGGGACTGGTGTCACATTGCCTCTGGATTCACAGATTCTACTTGTTGTGGCTGGACTTAGTGGATTGTATGTGTGCACATATGTTATTGCCATACTACTGGTCAGTGATTACTTCCCTTTTTATGTTTGCTCTATCATGTGGTAGCTTCCTCATTCTCTTGCATGGTTTGGTAATGGCTGAAGTCCAGCATGCCAGATGCCTGCGTGTATGGCATTGTGTGTTGTTGTTATTTGTGATTGCATACTCCAAGCATTTCTGGCTGTGTTCATGGAATGCCTGTATAACATGTTCTGTGGTGTGTCCCATATTCTGCACTTGCACAGGGCCTTTTGTGGATTCAACATCGGTTTTGAGGGCTGAAACCTATGCTTTACACATGTTTTTCACTGTGGTATTCTGGCCAGGGACTGGGGTCAGGATGTGTATATCCAGTGTGATTACTCTATGGTCTGGTCTTACCAGTGAGGGGTACACTTCTCATCTTGCCATCCAGTACACATGTTGATGATTATCACATCCAGTATGCTTACCCCTCTTGTGGGAGTGGTACATTGTTCCTGGGCATTTTGGTTTATGGATTCTGGGAAATTTTCTCTTACTGTGTTGGTGCTAGTATAATCCTCCGAGTGTATGTCTGGGTATTTTCAGTCAAGCAATATAATGTGGTTTGGGGGGCTTGATATATTCATGTATTCCGACATAGGCCAGGTGCAGTTCCTGGTATTAGGACAGTAGTCTGCAGCAGGCTATATACTGGGAGGCGGTTTTAGCCATTGGTATTTGACCATAGCTAATCCATGCTGCTTCTTGTTGTGGTACCAACATGGGGGTGTGGTTATCCTTGCCATTTCTTGCTAGTCACCCTCCTTTTGTAGCTTGTTCCATGTTTTGCGGCTGTACAGCACAGTATGAGGTGTGACCTGGTAGTGTTAGGGTGCTGATGTGAGCCTTGACCCAGTTCTCTATTACAGGACTGGTATCTACATTCTCCATACTGTGTGCGTTTACACTGCACACATCTTGCTGTTTAGACATCTGTCATTGGGTAGCATTACATCTAGGTTCCTATCCCTTGTAGAACCTATGAAGGTGGGTTTGTGTTTTGAGACATACCTATTCAGGGCATGCTGTGGGTGCTGACAGCCTTTGCCAGTATCCATGGGGCATGGCATGATAGGTGCACGCCACCCCTAGCAGGTGGTGCATCATGTCATGTTCCGCATGTCTTCCCAACCTGAAACACATTGGCTCCCCTTTGACTAACTGCATTACTTCAGCCAGTTATTGCACTTGATCATCCCATCATCATTTTGTGGCTTCATACTTGGTGAGGGTGGATGTTAGTCAGGGTGCTCATGTGTGCATATAATACATGGTGTTACATTACTTAACACATGGCATTCATGCCTCAGATGGTGCTGCAGGGCTGCCTCTGTCGGATGCGCATATTACACTTCCCTGTACATGTTTGTGAGCAGGTAATGTCATTTTAGGCATCCATGTTATTATTTGAGTGAGTCAGAGGGGGTATCATTCCCAGGGTTCCTACTGAGCCAGTGTATGTGCTATGCATTGCCTCTTTGCCAAGGCCAGGGCATACTGGGCACGCCTCCTTCTGCCTACTGGGGCAAGCTCAGGTTGTTCCTCCTCCGAGTCACGCTCTGCCTGTGATGGCCTTGGCAATGGTGGGGGGCTGTTTGGCCCGGCCCTATGCTGGTCCTGCTGCAGCTGTTTTCGCAAGATCATATTATGTAGCATAGCACATACCATGACAATTTGGGTACATGTAGTTGGTGTGTACTGCAAGGATCCACCAGATGTGTCCAGACACCGGAACCGTGACTTGAGCAGCCCAAACACACGCTCTATTACATTATGTGTTTGTGCATGTGCCTCATTATGGTGTTCCTGTTCAGGTGTGTGTGCGTTTCTGATGGGTGTCATCAGCCACGGCTCCAGTGCATATCCTGCATCCCCCACTAGGTGTCCGTGTGGGATGTCCCCATTGGCAAATGTCTGGTACAGCTGCGTCAAATGCCAGATGTGGGAATCGTGGTAACTCCCAGGGCAGCCAGCACACATATTCATTATTATGCCCTGGGCATCACACATGACCTGGCAGTTGATGGAAGGGAAGCCCTTGCGGTTAATGTAGGCCCTACCCCGCTCACCGGCTGGTGCTTTGATGTGTATGTGCATGCAGTCTATTGCACCCACTACCTCAGGGTATTCCGCTATTTGCTGGAAGAGACGCATATTGCTGGCCAATACCTCACGGGCATTGGGGAAATATACATGATCACCGACATGTGCTGACATGGCATCCAGGAACTGGTGCAGTACCCTGGAGGCTGATGCCTGTGATATCCCCATCATATCGCCAGTTGGTCTCTGGAAGGTACCTGTTGCTAGTATTCTTAGGCCAACACATACCTTGGTTTCCACTGGGATGGGTTCCCCTCTGTTGGTTCTGTGTGTGAGGCGTGGCCTGCACAGCTCAACAATTTGCTGCAGGAGCTCTCTGTCCACTCTATAGCGCTCTACTATCTCCAGCTCATGTAACCCATGGTAGGTGACCCTGGGCCTGTACACTCTTCTCCGTCTCCTCACTGTGGGTTGTCTGGCACCATCTGCATTGTCACCACCCTCAGCAAGTCGCCTATGTCTCATTATGACAGCTATGGCAGCCCCTAACATTTCTGCTCTGAGTTAAGCTTTTTCAGTTTTCACTTCTATTAGCTTACTCCTGTTTTGCAGTGTCTCTTAAGAGAAACATCCTGCACTACTGTTTGCAGAGTTTTAAGTGCTGGGCTGAGCTACTATTCTGCCTGTGTAATTGCCTGCTTCTAATTGTTTTCACCTGCTAGCTTCAGCAGTTATCCCTGCTAGCTTCCTATTAATTCTGTTGCTTCCTTTTTCCTCTCTGTTTCCTCAGGGGGGAGCAACGTGCATACCATCAGAAACACGCTCACAGTGGCTTACACACGCGCGCACGTGCTTACACGGTTCAGAATCTACTTATTCCGGTTAAAATGCGCGTACACCCACACAAACACTGTTACACATCTGCCAACAGCCTCCAACATACTCAGCCTGCCCTACACGTGCGCACACCAGCGCAAACAGTGTTAAACATCTCCCAACATGCTCCCACATGCTCAGTCTGCCTTACACGTGCACACTGCCCTACTCATGCTTCATGGTGCGCACACGTGCGCATGCACGCCCAGCAAGAAACTTTGGTGTAAGTAACAGTGTACATCTTCCATTTCTTGACTTTCCATGACTTATCTAGTGGCACACCTCTTTGCATGATCTGTGTCTGTCATCTGTCATGTTACACTGACCTCCAATGAACTGCATTTCTTTCTACCATTCCCCCCTGTGATGTCACCTATCTCCTACTCTATTCCTCCCCCTTATGTATCTCTTACACTACTCAGACTGTGCTCATTTGCTATGTGACTGTGAGATTCAGTATCCTAACCCTCATTTACATGAGATTGCCTACTAATGCTTAGTTACATGTCTTAGACTCAGCTTCCCCCCTTAGCAACCACTACACGGTGGCCATGTTGTTTTTGGTCTGCTGGTCCCTGCATTGTCATTCCATGTATTGTATGAAACCCACATTTGTGGGTTTATAACCTTCTTTTTTATGATTTTATACAGTGCAGCCCGTTTGCATGGGGCTGCGCTGGGTTTAAAAAAAAAAATATTTTTAATATTTTGGCATCGGGTTATATTGCCAATGGCCACATATTTGGCCATTGGCATGCTGCCTGAGTCATATGCACCCTTTTTTTGGAGCTGACATGGCTCTGTTGTGGAATTTGCAGAAACGTACTCAGTTGTCAACTGAGTACATTTCTGCAGCTAAAACGTCTCTTACATGGACTGGTTTCTGTTTCGTGGATCACTAATATACCTCATTTGCATACCTTTCGGCTGCAAGTGAGGTATTTAGCATGTCCACGCCCAGTCCGTGTAAGAGACGTTTTAGCTGGTCTCTTACACGGAGTTTAGGGCTGTTCCTGGATCGCGAGGCTTGCATGGAGTGTTGCACGTCTCTTACACTCCGTGCAAGCCTTCGTGAATCCTGCCCTATATCTTAGAAGGATCTCTTTTTGTGAAATAGTATGTTTTGGTGCAAATGCAACATGCAGATAAGAATGTCAGTGCACTTATAACTGAAAGGAGAATTATCATTGAAAGGCAATGACAAACCTGCATGCAGTATGCTTATTACTGCATCCAGAGAATTCTTCTTATGAGAACACTTTTGGAATTTTGGAAACTGGTCTAAGGATCTCTGATGCATATCATAATCAGTTGGCTGGTGAGGATGGACAAAACGTAGCCCTTCTGCAATCTGTGCAGTTTAGTTGTTAGACTCTTAGAGGGTCTGGACACATGAAGAAGTTAAGACGGTCTGTCACTAGACAGGCTAAATGATTACCCTTCACCTTGCAACATATCACACACACTACAGAATTCTCAGAATGTTGCTTTGCAAAATGGCTGTACATATACTGGAAGCAACCTGTTGGTGGTTGTGAGAAACAAAAAATGTGGAGGTGTAGGTGCTTGCTTTCTTTATCTATACAGATTTGCCATTTGGTGCTATACATTGTTGGAAGCAAGTCACAGCTAAAATTAGGAAGTGTAATGACTTTGCCAGGGACAGTCCCCCTTTGGGCAGTGTGTGTCTGGAAAAAATTGAAAAATGGCAAATGTCCCGAGATTTTTTGACAAAAATCATTCATTTCCTTTGATGCAATAGTTGAGATAAAAACAGTAATTCTTGCATAAAAACACCTTAAATGTATATAAGAAACAGAATAAGCATAGAAAATGCTAAAAGAATGTTTTCTTTATTCATAAAAAAAAAAAGTTTCTGTCCGTGTACTGGCTATCCATATGTTTTTTTTGCCAAAAAAAGAGACGTTTGTACTAAAATGTGTCACTTCTAGCATTTTAGAAAGGTGGCAACCCTAGTAATGCCCCAAAATATAAAAACTCTCTCATCAAACAAAATATACAAGCTACCTAGATTGCCTTGTACTGGATCCAGCCATTTGTGCACCCACACCCACTATCTATTCCAAGCAGTGTAGAAACCCAGTTTGGAAAATGCTCTGACTATATCTTAGAAGGATCTTTTTTGTGAAATAGTGTGTTTTGGTGCAAATGCAACATGCAGATAAGAATGCCCTAAACAAAATATACAAGTAAGATGTTTAATTAAGTCCTAGAAGGCCAAGTTTTGAGGTAAAGATAGCTTCCCAGGACAAGGACAATCATAATGCCTTCTTTAGCTATGTCAGAAACCTCAAAGGCAGCACACAACAGTGTGCAGAACTATAGGTAAGTACTAGACTAGCTGTCCTTTTGGGCCATTTTAAGCCTAGTCCATTTCCTTCTCATTGGTGAGATTCAAACTCTCCACCTTGTCACTGTGAGGTAAACATGTTAAACATTATACCAACCCCATAATACTAGCCATTTGTTAACCAGGTAAGCCTATTAGACACACAGTCTGTTTTCATGGGGATGCTGGGAACAATGTCTGGGTAAGTAGCACTATAGACACATGATAGCTGAAGGAATCAAACCCTGTATCATAGGAACAATAGCTCAATCCTCTCTGCCAGCTGCCAGATTTGAATAAAATGAAGCCACATTCATACAGCCAGGAGACATAATAAACCTATTGGCTGAAAAATTTAGCTCCAACTTTACCTCCAATCAACTTCCAAGAAATACCATCAAACATAGCACCTCCAACTATCAATATGGAGCAGATCTTATCTGTGCTGTCTAAGGCCAAAAACACAGTCTGAACAGTCTGCGATAATATCCCAGGATGCTTTCTAAATAGCATGAAATATGACCTATCAGACCCTCTGGATTCAGTATTCAACTATAGCTTCCAAACAGTCTGCAACATTCATCCCCCTGCACAAGTGTGGACCATTAACAGATCTTGGGAACTAAATACCCATTAGTCTGACTAGTCTCATATGCAAAGCCATGGTACAGATTAACATTGAAATGATTATCCATGACATAGGAAACCTTCAGACACTAGACCCAACCCAGTTTTGTTTCATCAAAGACAGGGCATACCTACAAAACCCAGGATACTTATTCGAGAAGGTCACCAAGGTAACTGCTGAAGGAAAAATGGTGCATTTGGCCAAGGCATTTGATATAACATCCCACTTGGGTATTCCAAACAAACTCATGAATTGTAATTGGGCATTCCTTCCTCTGCAAGCTCTGGATCACCCTTTACCCTCCCCTTCCCTCCTCACTCAATCTCTCAGACCTATTATAACATGATTAACTACCTCACTTCATCTCAACTCCAAATACATATCCAACTGACTTACACCTAGCTTCCTCTCACTACCATGCATACTACTCAGTCTCCTCTCTTACTCGTCTATCTTCCCCTTCCATACTGTTAGCCTTTCTAGCTTGTTCCACCTTCGTGTGGATCATCTGCTTTATATCTGTTTGAGTTTAGTGCAATATTTGTATATAAGATTTAGGTATATGAGTTTAGAACAGTATCCGTTTTTAGCTTAGTACTATCTGTATATACATCCTACCTTTATTCCTAGCCTCTAGCTAGATATTGGTGTATCTGTTCATTACTATGTTTCATAGGTTCATAGGTTCATAGGTTCATACTAGGCTATCTGCCCTGGGGCATTTATAAGCCTAGCCCGATTGTGTTTGGCTTACGCCACCCCTTGATTTGAGTATACTGTGCCCTTTTTAAAGTTTAGTTTACTGTGCCTCTGTCTAGTAGTGACACGGAAGTAATCCCCTGGACAAACCTACGATCCCTCATCCACTCATCAAGATTCTTCTTGAAGAGAGTCAGTGAGGTGCTCTGCCTAACATGAATTGGAATTCTATTCCAGAGCGAAGGGAGCCTCTGGGTTATGAATCTGTCCCTCCAGCATGTTCTATTTATTTCTGTGCTGAGGTTCAAGTCCCTCGAGTGCATGACTCTAAGGGATTTAGATTTACTGAGGTGGAGCATGTCCATTAATTCTGGGTTGGACATAGCTTTATATGTCAGGCATAGATCGCCTCGAAGTAGGCGGTATGCAACTGAGTAGAGCTGGAGTTTTTTTATCCGAGCAGCATATGGCATCTGTTTGAGTCCCTTGATCCTCCTGGTGAAGTACTTTTGGGGTCTTTCTAATTGCTGCAGGTGTCGGGTAAGGTACATCCCAAAGGGGGCATTTTATTCTATGATAGGCCTGATGAGGAATGAATAAAGGGGCACGATTACCTCTCTTGATCTAGATGTGAATCCTTTCATGATGACGTGGGCTATGTAGAAGGTCTTTCTAACCACTTTGGCAATGTGGTTGTCAAAGGAGAGATTGCTATCAACTTGGGTCCCCAGATCCCTAATTACTTTCTCTGTACTTAATGGGTTACCACCTATGTGGTAATTTGTGGGCACATTGTTTTTGCCAAAGGGTATGACTATACACCTTTTGGCATTTAGTTTTAGACCATGGCTCTGGCACCAGTTATCTGTCTCTGCGAGACCTTTTTGAAGGATGTTTGTGTCAGCTGGAGAGTCGATTATGGCGCCCAGTTTGCAGTCATCTGCGAACATGGTGAGCCATATTCCTCCCACGTTGGCCTGTACCTCAGAAAAGTAAATACCGAACAAGAGAGGTCCCAGGACAGAACCTTGTGGGATGCCACTTGTGACCAGTTTCGAGTCTGACATGGCTCCAGCAACACTGACTCTGTGGGTTCTGTCTTTGAGCCAGTTTGTGACCCATCTTGTGACATAGGGGTTTATATTTAGGCTGGATAGTTTATCTATGATGCCCGAGTGGGGTATTGTGTCAAATGCCTTTGCGAGGTCCAGATAGGCTGTGTGGACTACCTTCCCTTCATCTATGGACTTGGTGACTGTTTTGAAGAAGTTGACCAGGTTCAAAAGGCAGGATCTGCCCTTGACGAAGCCAAATTGGGTAGGATCTAGTGTCTGTAGGTCCCCAATGTCTTTGTTTATGAGTTCCATGATGATCCTCTCCATAGCCTTGCAGACTAGGCTAGTCAGGCTTATGGGGCGATAGTTTCCAGGGTCCATAGAGGTGCCACCTTTGTGGAATGGGACCACTGTTGCTGTACGCCATTCTTTGGACACATATCCTGTAGTGAGGCTGAGATTGTACAGCAGTTTTACTTGAGGGATTAGTTCTTCTTGGAGTTCATGTAGGATGCAACCCGGGATGCCATCTGGTCCCATGGAAGCAGCGTTTTTTGCTTTGGAGAGGGCGGCCTTCACCTGAGCATCAGAGATGTTTGGGAGGCTGCACTCTGCCGGGATAGATACTTGCTCTTTTGGGGGGGAGGCGGTGGAGAAGTTTGCACTGAACCTGTCTGCCAGGATATTGGCGATGTCTGTGGGTTCAGTGTATTTTTTGTCGTTTAGAATCAACTCAGAACAAGTCTGGTAGTTGCATCCCAGGTTCCTAACATAACTGAAAAAAGCCTTATGATTGTCTTTAGTGTCCTGTGCAATTTTTCTCTCGAAGCTGGCCTTGGAGGATTTTATGAGGGATCGTAATTTTTGCTAGTACTGATCAGAGATGCCTTCCCTTTTAGGGATTTTGCTCTATCATGTAGTAGCTACCTCCTTCTGTTGTACAGTTTATTTATGGCTGGGGTCCACCAGACTGGACACCTGCCTTTGGATGATTGGGTCTTGATTTTGTTTGGGATAGCATGATCCATGCATTCCTGGAGATGTCCGTAGAATGCGTTTATATAGGATTCTGCAGTTTGGGCCGTAGTTTCCACTGGCCCTGGGGCCTTGAAGGATTCCACTTCGGTTTTGAGAAGTGTGAAGTTCGCTTTTGAGAAGTTTTTCACTGTGGTTTTCTGGACTGGGGATGGGGTCGAGATGTGGATATCCAGTGAAATTAATTTATGGTCTGATGTTACCAATGAGGGATATACTTCTGGTATGGAGCATAGAGTCCCCATGTTGGTAATGATCAGGTCTAGTATGTTTTCTCCTCTTGTGGGAGTGGTGACTAGTTGTTCCATAGCATCTGAGTTTATAAATTCCAGGAACCTTTGGGCTAAGGTGCTGGGGCTTGAGTAATGCTCCCAGTCTATGTTTGGGTAGTTGAAGTCGCCCACTATAATGGTGTTCGGAGAGATCTTCATGTTCTCCAATGTTTTCAGGAAAGCCGAGTGGGATTCCTGACTTTGAGAGGGTGGTCTGTAGGAATGCTATAAACTGAAAAGCAGTCTTGCCCACTGTCAGTTGCACATGAATGGTCTCCGATACTTTGTGCAATGCCACTAACCTGGAGGTGTGGATATCCTTGATAAATATGGAAACTCCCCCTCCTTTTGTGGTTTGGTCTGGGTTTTGGGGCCGAAAAGCATGATATGAGGTATAACCTGGTAGTGCTGGGGTTCTCTCTGGAGCCATGAACCAGGTTTCTGTCACTGCACAGATACTGATGTTCTCCATACTGAGGAGAGCTTCGAGTGCATGCATCTTGAGGTTAAGACTTCTGGCATTTAGCAGCATTACCCTTAGTTTCTTGTTCCTTGTGCTGTCTATGGAGGTGGGTTTGACTTTTGAGCCTTGCCTAAAAAAGGCACTATGGGGGTGGCAAGAGCCTTTGCCAACATCCGAAAGCCCAGGGGTGACAGGTGCAAGCCATCTCTAGCGAAGCAACGTGGCTTGTCGAGCATGTTATCCCAGGCTGACAGACACTGGATCCCCTTTGAATGACACCAAAATTTTAGCCAATTGTTAAAATCGATCATTTTGTCTTTATACTGTGGCATCATTCTAGGTGAGGGTAAGATGCTGCTCAAGGTCAGGGTCATACCGGCCTGGGCTACATGATCAGAGAGCTCCTCTATGTCTCTTTTCATGTAGTCGAGGGAGGTACGTCTCAGGTCATTCACGCCAGCATGTACAATGACTGAGTCATATTTGTATTTGCTTTGGAGTGACCTGAGTGCTTGCGTTATGTGGCAGATCCTAGTGCCTGACAGGCAGCTCACTGTGACCTTCTCTTTATTCAGCCTGGTGAGCGGGACATCAGTGTGTCTGACAATAGAGTCACCTATTACAAGAGTATCAGGTGTGTTATTCAGCCTTAAGGGTTGTGACTGCTTGGCACACTGACTTTGTGTGCTATGTGTTGTACGTGTTTTGTTTTGGGGTAGCGTTTGCTTGGATGTCTGCTTTGGAGGTCTCTGTTGCTTAGGTAGATTTTTATTTAGAGCCTCCGAGTATGTTTTTTTGTTTTTATGTGTTTGGTTCGCTGTTATGGTGGGACTATGTGATACTGGAATTGTGTTGTGTGAGGTTACCTTCTCCTCCTGACTGGTTACACCAGTTTTGACATGAGAGAGCTCAGCCTCCAGTTTGGCTATATGGTTGCATCTCTCACATATATTTGAACCTGTTTGGAGGAGGAGAGGGTTATCCGTGTACATGAGACAGTTGTAACATTGCCTCAAAATTCCCAGATTCCCCAGCTGGACTGGAGAGGAAACCATTGACTGTCCTTTGGACATGCTAGAGTAATATAGGGAACTGAATTAAAATGGACCAATAGGGGACAGGGTAATCGCAGAGAGTATAAGAGTAAGTAGTGCTTATGGTTTATTAGTGCTAACTTGTAAGATTACTTATTTGGACCAGTGAGGGGCCTTAGAATGAGAATATGGTGTTTAATTTGAGAGATAGAGCAGTTCTAAGGGAAAAAGTGAAGAGCAGACTTTGTGGAGCCAGGAATAGTTTAAACCCAATTAGGCGGCGCTGCCCGATGTTGCGCTATCGTAAAACGCTAAAACAGCAAAAGAGGGTTTTAAGAGAGGGAGATCAAGGAGTTTGGAATTGACCCAAAATGGCCAATAAAACTACAGTTTCAAGGCAGTAACCACTCCCACAGGGGCAGGCAGGCTGCTCAATGTTTATCACTGCCACTGATGAACACAGAGACTTCCCTTTAGCCCAAGCAAACAATGACCTCCAAGAAATTTACAAACAGTTCAGAACAGCAAATCTGTAACTGAACTTTTTTAAATCTCAGAAAAGTGGGAAAAAAGCAAGATTTTTTTGTTTTTTTGTTTTGTTTAAGGAAAGCAGAGGTTCACAAGTATCAACAAGTTAGAACAGTGCAGTAAATGACCCCACACTTGAGTGCTAGACCAGAGACAGATAAAATGCAAGTTTTAAGAAAAAAACAATTTTAAAAATAAGTGCACGCAGGAAATTCAGTAATCAGCTCTAGGTTGTGTTCTAAATACAGTTACCAACACAGAAATCAAGTTTAACAAGCCAGAAAATGCTCAAAAGTAGGCGGCAATTGTATGTATATCTAATGTTTGCTTCAGTATGTATTATTTGCTATTGTATGTATATTCAATTGTTCTTCATGTACTCTGCTGCTCATTTATTGTTCTGTGGAGCTTTTCTCCCCGGCCGCCGCTGAAAAATGATCTGTGTCCAGTTGGAATTTCACAGTAAGTAAATAAATAAATAAATAAATAAATGTAACATACTGTATAGCCAGCAGGCTCACAAATAGGACCCAGGAAGTTATGACTGGAGAGACCATCTCCAAAAAGAGGACGGTCACTAGCAGAGTCCCTCATGGCTCTGTGCTTGGTCGACTCCTTTTTGGCATCTACTTCTCAGAAGTCAAGGCCAAAGTCAAGGGCCCCTAACTGACCAAGTTTGCAGATGACTGCAAACTAGGATCAGTCATAGAATCCCCACAAGATACTAACATTTTACAGAAAGGTCTAACGCAGACAAGTGACTGGTGCCAAAGCCATGGCTTAAAACTCAGTGATAAGAAATGTACAATAGTACCTTCTGGAAAGTCAGGCAGCCTGGGAAAACTGTGTCATTGATAAAACACTCCTAAGAGTAAACCTGGTAGTCAGGGATTTGGGGACAGATGTAGACAGTAACTTGGCCTTTGACCAACATGTGTCTAAGGTAGTAAGAAAAATCATTTTACATTGCTCAACCTATAAGCAAGGGCATGGCATCTAGATCCAGGGAAGTCACTGTGCCAATGTATTCAGCCCTAAATAGACCCAACAGTGAGTATAATGTCTGCTTTGGTATGTATCTGACCAGGCACATGCAACAACTGAAATATCCACTGAGATTTCTCACAAAAAGAATACAGGGTGTAAACACAATATCCTGTGTGGATTGTCTCAAAGCCCTGTCTCTATACTTAGCTTCCTATAGACTGCTGAGATGGAGTCTATGCCTGGCATTCAAGCATCTTGGATCCTGCCCTGATGGATCTTTTGCACATATGTAGACTGAACAGCATTAGAACTACTAGATCTAAGGATATAAACTTTGCTTACAACATAGACAGGACATGTTGATGGGACAGGTATGTATCTCAGAGCAACCCCATTCTCTGGAATAGGCTCCCCATCCATGTGAAGCACAGCCCTTTACTATTCTTATTCTAGCATAACCTGGGCCAGTGGAAGGGAAACTAGAAATTCACCCCTGGTCTGGCACCTATTTCTTTGATGGACAGATGCAGCCATTAAAGCATGTCCTAGCTACAATACAACCCAAAAAATAAGTTTAAGACACAATAAGCAGTGGGATGCATTTGAACTGCATGGCTAGAGTTATAAAGGCCCAAGTGGTCATAAGCCTAGTATGAACTTATGATCTTTTAATTTTTAGAGAACTTCAGGCTTCAGCCTTTCCTTTGGGCAAGAAAGCTCAAGGTTTTTTCACTTTGTACATCCTTGTTAAACCACCATGTACTCTAGTGCTAAGGATGGGCATGCAAGGTATGAGGAATGAGCCTGAAGCTGTTAGATTGGACGGACATCCGATCCTTGGAAGTCCTATATAGTTAGGGTTACTGCAACAATGATCAATTTGAACATCAGCTGTTATCGTATGTTAACTTACACAGCTGTACTTTGTTGTTACCCCCTTACTTGTGGGAAAAATACATTGCTGTTTGTGTTGCTTATAGAGGCTGCTTGATAGGTTGTCTTTTAGAAAACTGTGTTTGTAATCCTGGCTGCAGTCAAGGTGCATGAAGCCATGAGGCATGGCAATTGTTTACTACAACTGTAGTTTTAATGCTCTCAAACTCATTAGTAAAGAGGGTGTGAATAAATTGCAAATTGCATTTAAAGTGTTGGGACTGCTGCACCCAGTGATAATAGGATTAGTCTTTTTTTGCTTATAGAGATTAATTTTTCAGACGAAGAATGTAATAAAATGCCACACTTGCTTAAGTGCTCATTTTGTGAAAGTGTCATGTGTTTTTTATTACTGCAAAAATGCTTAGCAGTGTAGACAGTTTTATTTTGTTATGTAGGCCGTCTAGTTCTCAATTAGTGAGAGGCACTAGTATTCTGAAAGAGCCTCATTGTTCATGTAAATTACCTACCTTACTGTATTGTACTTTACTTTCCTGGTAGATGTGTATTTTTAGTATCTTAACAAGTGTGTGTTTCTAGGAATATACTTAGATATATACCTAAATGTAGAGTTGATTTATAAGATTGTGGTAATATTATTATATATTGTTTCGAATTATATCTGTGTACGTGATTTCTTTTTTGTCTGTCCCATGGTGAGCTGATTGCATGGAATCTCATTTAATTTACACTTGTGTACATCTGAATGAGAATAAAGGTACTTTTGACTTTGACTTTACCATAGGTAGATCAATTTACATGACAGTGAAAAAAATTAAATTTAGAAACAGCTATGGCCACAATGAGAAAGACTTTATTATCATTTCATTAGCATATCTTAGGATCATAGGATCATAGAGATTACTAGGCTAATGGCCCTGGAACCATTACAAGCCTAGCCTAGAGTTTATCCCAAAAAAGGAAACCTCAGTCAGCACCTGTCGCCCCTGTCAATGAGGGACAAAGGTGGAAGCCCTGGGACAAATTTATGGTTTCCCATCCACTCATCAAGGTTGTGTTTGAAGAGGGTTAGTGAGGTACTCTGTTTGACATGTATAGGAAGTCTATTCCAGAGACGGGGCAGCCTCGGGGAGACAAACCTGTCTCTCCATCAGGTTTTGTTGATGTCACATATTAGATTTAGGCCTATCAAGCAGGTAATGTGTGAGGAGTTAGACTTACAGATATGCAGCATCTCCAGTAGGGCAGTGTCTGACATTGCCTTGTAGGTGAGACACAGATCACCTCTGAGCATTCTGTGTGATACAGAGTACAGTGATAGTGATTTAAGCCTGTCCGCATAGGATAGGTGTTCGAGGCCATGGATTCTCTTTGTGAGGTATTTCTGTGGCCTTTCCAGTTGGTGCAGCTGTTTGGAGCATTACATAGCAAACGGGGCATTACACTCAATAATAGGTCTAATAAGGGATGAGTACATAGTGGTAATAACCTCATTTTTTCTGGATGCAATCCCTTTACTTATGAGATGAACCAAGTCAAACATTTTTCTGACCACTGCCGCCACATGATGGTTGAATGCGAGATTGTTGCCAAACTGAATACCCAGGTCTCTCACCACAGGTTGTGTGCTTAGGGGTTACCATTGACGTGGTAATCAGTAGGGGCGTGTTTTTGCTGAATGGTACGATAATACATTTTTTTGCATTTAACTTAAGGCCATGACTTTGGCACCAGTTATTTGTAGCTGAGAGGCCCTCTTGCAGTATGTTAACATCAACTGGGGAGTCAGTGACAGCACCCATCTTACAGTCATCCGCAAACTTTGTCAGCAACAGGCCGGAATCACACTTTGCTAACTATAGTGTGGCCAGACTTGACAGTGGGAGCATTTTCCCTGGCAGCTCATGCATTACATCCCCACACACACACACACACACACACACACACACACACACACACACACACACACACACACACACACACACACACACACGCGCGCGCGCGCATGCATACACTTTTCCAGGCATTCACACATACCCAAACATGAGCACACACACACACACACACACACACACACACACACACACACACACACACACACACACACACACTCATTCAGATTCATTCACATCCCCACAAACATGCTCACACATGTTCAGACACACATATACACACTCTAACATCCCCAACTCCTCGTCTTTGCTGGACTAACCTGCACTGTGACTGATTACTTCCATAGAAGTAAATGCATGACTGCTGTCTTTTGATGGTATTCACTTTTTCCTCCAACAGTGGAAATTTATGCATCAGACAGATTTTTCTGAATCACTTGGCAGCGTAATTTAGAAGCTGTTGGCATTTCTGGGTGTGAGCACATAGTTAATTCATATTAGTTGCTCCCCTGGATTGCTCTATAATAATGCAGCTCTGTCATTGGAACTGCCCTGCATAATGAGGCTCCTACTAGCAGGAAACTTCAGTTGTAAGACAGTCAAAGAATCAGAAAGGCTAGCACGTGGTAAGCCTTAATGAATCCCAGAGAGGGTGTGTAGTGTGTAAGCACATTTTTAGTTGTAAGGTTTTTCTTCCTTTTTAAAGTGCTGCCATTAATAATTGTTGATGTATTTTTATGTGGCAAAATGAAATATAGCTATTGTAAAATAATGTAATTTATCTGAAAAGATATATTTCGCACATAGTGGTAAGAAAATTAAAAATGTACTATTACAGCATCTATTGTTTTATTTGTAGTGTTTCTTAGTGACCTTGAAAAATTCCTTTTCTACCTTCATGTAGTTCAGAGTGAGAGATGTCCTTTATAAATCTTAGATAAAATAAAGTATCAATTATGTATGTCTTTATGCAACACAAGAGCTGTTACAAATATTTTAATATTAGAATAAATGTATGATTCCGAGAATTCAATACATAATAAACATAACAGTTATTTGAATCAAATGAAAAAAGAAAGATCTGTTCTTGAATAAATCACAAGTTAATAGCTTCTAAATTTTGTTTTAATGATGCCGTCTTAAATCTGACATACTTAATCTCACAGATGAATTATCTTGAGCTGCCAAGTCTAAC
>NC_056727.1:362274828-362294911 GCF_019279795.1 Protopterus annectens | reverse complement strand
TTCTGGTGTTTCCAGTTGTTGCAGGTGTCTTGTAAGGTACATCCCAAATGGGGCATTATACTCTATGATGGGTCTGTTGAGTGATGCATAGAGGGCCCAATGACCTCTTTCGATCTGGATGCAAACCCTTTTGTGATTAGGTGGGCCACATAGAAGGATTTTCTAACCACTTTGGAAATGTGATTATCAAAGGAGAGGTTACTATCTACTTGGGTCCCCAGATCCCTTATTACGTCTTCCATATTTAGGGGGCTGCCACTTATGTGGTAGTTTGTGGGTACTTTGTTTTTTCCAAAGGGGATGACTATGCACTTTTTGGCATTTAGCTTGAGACCATGGTTTTGACACCAGGTATCTGTCTCAGTGAGACCCTTTTGGAGGATGTCTGTGTCAGCCAGAGAGTCAATTATAGCCCCTAGTTTGTAGTCATCTGTGAACTTGGTAAGCCATAGTCCTCCTGTGCTTGCCTGTACCTCTGAGAAGTATATGCTGAACAGGAGGAGTCCAAGGACTGAGCCCTGGGGAACACCACTTGTAACAGGTTTAGAGTCAGACCTAGCTCCTGCAACTCTTACCATGCGGGTTCTGTCCGTGAGTCAGTTGGCAACCCATCTTGTGATGTAGGGGTTTATGTTCAGGCTGGTGAGCTTGTCTATAATACCTGAGTGAAGAATAGTGTTGAAGGCCTTTGCGAGGTCTAGGTAGGCTGTGTAGACCATCTTTCCCTCATCTATAGCCTTGGTAACTGTCTCAAAGAAGTCCACCAGGTTTAGGAGGCACAATCTGCCCTTAACAAAGCCGAACTGGGTTGGGTCCAGTGTTTGGAGGTTTCCAATGTCTCTGTTAATGAGATCCGTGATAATGCACTCCATAGCTTTGCAGACCAAGCTACTCAGGCTTATAGGGCAATAGTTCCCAGGGTCCTTTGTGGCTCCACCTTTGTGGAGCGGAATAACCATTGCTATGCGCCACTCTGTGGGCACGTAGCCTGTGGAGCGGCTGAGTTTAAACAGTGTGTTTAGGTGAGGGGTTAGTTCATCTTTGAGCTCATGTAGGACGCAGCCTGGGACACCATCCAGTCCCACTGATGCTGTGTTTTTGACTTTGGAAAGAGCTGTTTTAACCTGAGTGTCTGTGATTTCAGGGACACTACATTCTTCTGGTATACTTATGGGCCCTTTTGGGGGTGAGAGGGGGTGAAGTTTGCACTGAACCTGTTTGCCAGGATGTTGGCTATATCGGTCGGTTCAGTGTATTTTGTGCCATTCTGCTCTAACTTCGAGCAGATCTGAGAATTGCCACTTAGATTTTTGACATAGCTAAAGAATGCCTTGTAGTTATCTTTGGAGTCCATGGCAATTTTTTTTTGAAGCTAGCCTTGGATGATTTTATGAGGGAATGCAGTTTCTTGCTGATACTGATCAGGGATGTCTTCCCTTCTTGGGATTTTACTCTTTTCTGTACTAGTTTCCTCCTTCTATTGTATAGCTTGTTTATGGCAGGGGTCCTCCAGACTGGTTTCCGTTTCTTGGATGAGTGAGTCTTGGTTTTGTTTGGGATAGTATGATCCATGCATTCTTGTAGGTGCCCATACAGTGTATTAGTAAAGGATTTTGCAGCTTGGATGGTGTTATCCTTTAGCATGGGGGCTTTGAAACTTCCCACCTCGGTCTTAAGTAACATGAAGTTTGCTTTTGAAAAGTTTTTCACGGTGGTTTCTTTGACCGGGGGTGATGGCAGAATGTGGATATCCAGAGTGATTAATTTATGGTCAGATCTAACCAGCAAGGGGTTGACCTCCGGTGTGGAACACCAGTCGCCCATGTTGGTGATGACCAGGTCCAATATGTTGTCACCTCTGGTGGGGGTGTTAACCAGTTGATCCAGAGCATTTGAGTTTATAAATTCAAGGAAATGTTGGGCCAGGGAGTTCGTACTTGAGTAGTTCTCCCAGTTAATGTTTGGATAATTGAAATCACCCAATATTAGGGTGTTTGGTAGGACCTTTATGTTTCCCAGTGTTTCCAGGAATGCAGAGTGGGGGTCCTGGGACATGGTGGGTGATCTGTAGCAAGCTATAATTTGAATAGCAGTTTTGCCTGTTGTTAGCTGCACGTGGATGATCTCTAAAGCATTGTGCTGTGCCACTAACCTGGAGGTGTGGGTACCCTTGATGAATATGGATACTCCCCCGCCTTTTTCATTTTGGTCTGGGTTTTGTGGCCGAAATGTATGGTATGAGTTGTAGCCTGGTAGTGCTGGGGTGCTCTCTGGATCCTTAAACCAGGTTTCTGTTACTGCACATATTTCAATTTTGAGGGTGTGAGAGGCTGCAGGGGGGCTTACTCACCTGCAAAAAATGCTTAAAGCTAACTTTTTTGCCCTTGTATTTTGGGCATTATTTTTTGGCATTTCTGATGTTGCCACATTTGCAGTTTGGCAGTTCATAGCAGAACCATAAAATGACCTATGCCTATTGACTGCTGTCAGTTTGGAGTTTTTTATTTCACTTGGCCAACATTCACTGGTAATCTTTTCACTTTACAGTATTGTGCCCTTTAACTCCCATCTTGACAATGTATTCTAAGCACCCTACAAACGTGTCTGTTTTCAAATGCTGATAGCAATGAATTTTTTTCCTGACCCATCATCATTTAGGACTTGGTTACTGAAAGACTTTAAACAATTCATCATTGATGGTCTTATGGTAATTATGCAGAAGACTTTCCAGAAATTGATTTTTATTTAAATTACATTTCATTTTAGATGTAGACAAACATTGGGAAGGATTCAATAATGCCTACATGGTCATTTTTTACTGTGTGCGTGTTGTGGTGTGATGCATACACAGCCACGAATATATTCAGATTCAGTAAACTATGTGTAGTTGTGTGCACTCATGTCCAAAGATGGAAACTGCTGTGGTATGCTAATTACAGCATAAGTACTGGAATTGTATGCTAGTGAAGCAAATCAACACAGTGGAGCATTTCAACGAGCTGTAAAGCAAACCTGTAGACTTTATGCTCATGTTGCCCATGTATTCAAAAACTTTCTGAATACAGCCACGGAAAGGAGTCTATATGGTAACAAGAGCAAATAAAAGTCCCTAGATTTGTACAGAACTGACCATAACATGTAGCACCACACACATTATAACATTAGACATGGTAGATGCTAGAAAATTAGATTAACAATAGCAACAATTCCTTGTTAAGTGCCATTAATGCAGCTTTGCTCCTCCACCCCAAATGAAGAATATACTTGTAACTAATGTAGACAATTAAATGTGTAAACCCCATGAAACAGACTAATCATACTGTCATGTAAGCATGTGCAGTATATAGCTGATGGAATATTGTCAAGTTTTATCAAAAATTGTATTCCTCTGTGCAGAAATATAGCAAAGTAATACCCTACCTTGTGTTTACAAAATTGTGCTCCCCTGCAGTTTCCCTGCCTACACAGTTACCAACCATATAGATTCAGGGCTGTCAGCACAGTGAAGATGCAAATGAGGTCAAAACTCATTAGACTTTTTGAATCACAAAAAATAATAACTGTGTAGGGATGTTCACTTCGTGTAGGCACTTCCACAGTGTTTGTTTTCAATGGATGCCAACAATGAATGAGGGCAGAGGGTGTGTCAGGTTACCCTTACAGAGGTGAACATGTAGGTCTGTGAAGGGTGAAAGTGCATGTAAGCAGTGCACAATTCACAAGTTGTGTCTCATCCTCTGAATTTTGTTTTAAAATGTGTCTCTGTTATTTTTTATTTTTTGTCATTGTTTGCACGGTGCTGCTCTTAGTGCAGCCAAGGGAAATGAAGGAATGAATGGAAGATTTTACTGTGTTTGTCATGTAGCTATTTCTGTGGCTGCACGTGTATGTTTAAGGCTAGAGTATAGATGCTCCTGGGTTCGAGTACAGGGTGTTCAACCTTTCCTTCATTTTTTATGCTCCATGTTTGCATGATATCATGAGAATAGAGAAAGCAATACGAATTTTGCCTGTGCTTACCTTATTTACATGAAGGTGTGCAGAGTTGCATGATGCGCCATGTAGTGCAAACAAAAATAAATTCAGTTTTGGCTCTGCTTATGTGGCTTGTGTGAAGTGCAGCATTTTGGACACAAGAAAAAAGCCATGACCACCTAGGAAGCAGCCAGCCAGAAACAGAAAATGGATACATTCAATTAATGTTCTTTCCCATTGTAAAAACTGGGCCTGGAGTACAGATGATACTGGGTTCTACTTTAGATACTACTAACTGTAAGATGCTTGTAATGTGGCTTGCATTTGCACAATGCTTACTTATGTGCAAACAGGCATATCTAGCATGCATTTACACTTAGTTAACCATCATGCAAATCTGCTGTTCAATAAATTATGGAGCTGTATATATGATGCTTCATTATTGGTGTTTATTGTCCATTCCCTTAGTATGACATAAAAATACACGTGGAAGCACTGCAAATTAAGGGCTCAATATAACTATATGTCATATATTTATAATACATACATGTGTTGCCCCCAACAAGTAGTACAACCCTGGGGTCTCAGTACTTTTTTCACATCTATATTAACCACACTACAAAGTGTACTATATAATGTTATGTGCTACCTCATGGACAAGGCCAGTTGATGGTGCTCGCAATCTTGTTCTGGTAAACCCAAGCATCCAACTAAGCTCAATAAGGGTACTTGTGTTGTTACACAGCTAGGCTTCTAAACAGCTTAGTGCTATTAGGCTAGTAGCCTCATATGATGTTATGAAGCTGTGTGCCTATGCAGGTCTCTCAAGCCACTGTTCCTTACATGGCTTGCTGATGTCATCTACTATAAGTTTACCTGCACTGTTGTCTTAATCAGACTTGTGTCATGGCGCTTACATTAAGAACTGTGTTCTGTAGCCTGTGCACTTAGATAGATAGGGGTTCTGTTCTTACTTTAGTTCACTGTGTGTCTCTAGGCAGCAGAATATACATGGTATCCTACAGTTACATCTCTGATGGCATGGATGGCCAATTTTTTGATAGTTGCTCATCCCTACACATCCATTTCATACACACCTCCCAACCTGTTGTCTTTCACATGGCCTGCTGATGTCATCTACTATAAGTTCACCTGCTGTCCTTTTATAAGTCAGACTTGTGTCGTGGCACTTATGTCAAGTACTGCGTTCTGTGGTATGTGCACTTAGGTAGGGGTTCTGCTCTCACTTCAGTCAAGTGTGTGTGCATGTGTGTGTGTGTGTGTGTGTGTGTGTGTGTGTGTGTGTGTGTGTGTGTGTGTGCGTGTGTGTGCTGTTACCTGACATTACAGAAAGCATTTTACACAAGCATGGGGGACACTCATCTTGTCCTCAACAGACACTGCTGATGTCATCAGCTATATGATAGTTTTGGATATGCAATAATCCCATCAGGGCATAGTCAGACTGTGGGCTGGAGGCCAGGCAAACATGGCCTCATTATATACCTGACAGATTGCAGTGACATGGGTTTTAATCTATCCAGACACATTATGGCATGGTTTGCAGTGTCTGTGTTAAGTTGATGAGAAAGGCTTGTGGTCTCTCCATACACACTTTCTACATGTAAGCTGACCCATCTGGTGGAAGTAAGGCATCCTGAAGTGCTGTTGTGGTTAACTCCTTCCAGACAGTACTCAATCACAGCTGCAATTCATTACTAATCTACAACATCTAAAAGGCAACCCTGTAGCTAGGCAAGCTGATGTTAGTGCTATATGTTTAGAACATTGAGAACAAACATATTCTTCACTATATCTCTCCAGAGGAGTACTGATTCTCACAAGCTATGTGTGATGACCGTGCCCTGGCCCAGCAATCAAGGAGCCTCAATCCTCACCAATAACACCAGCGAGCTTGTCTCCTAGAAGAGGAAAGGATAATTAATACACACAGTAAAGTACAATTTCCCTTAAGTGCACACAGAGATCACAGTCAGTCTGGGGCTGGTTGCTCACCAGGTCCCCAATAAGACTCCCAACTGGCACAGCTATTGGGTCCAGGTCTCAGCCTAACTGGGCAAGCTAAAACCACCAGTACCCTTTCTGTCGAACCAGTGCTTCGTGTTCCTGCCAAGTAGCTGACACAACACACACACACTGAGATAAGTATTTATACAACTTCACACTCATCTCGAATTAACTCTAGAGGTCCCCTCACCCTATGCCCATACAGCAACTCAAAGGGAGAAAAACCTATGGATTCCTGGGGAACCTCTCTGTAAGCAAACAACAGATGGGCAAATATTTGTCCCACTCCCTCTTAAACTGATCTGCAAATGCCCGTAGTATGGACTTGATTGTAGAGTTTAACCTCTCAACAAGACCATTAGTCTGGAGTTGGTAGGGGGTGGTCTTCATGTGCTTCACTCCACAGGACTTCCACAGACAAGCCAGCAGGTCTGACATAAAATTGGCACCTCTGTCAGACAGTATTTCCTTTGGGAAACCTACCCTGCTGAAAATCTCTAGCAAAGCATTTGCCAACTTCTCTACCTCAAAGGAGGACAAAGCCACTGCCTCAGGGTATTGTGCAGCATACTCTACAATCACTAGGATATACGTTTTCCCTGTGGAACTTGGGGTACTCAGAGGACCAACAATATCCATAGCTACCCTCTAAAATGGCTCCTCAATCACAAGCAAAGGCATCAAAGGAGTTCTCACCTTGTCTCCTGCCTTGCCTACCTTTTGGCACTGCTCACAGGTCCTGCAGTACCCTGTTACATCTCTGGAAATTCCAGGCCAATAGAAGTTTTGCATAATATGCCCCTTTGTACATTTTATGCCCATATGACCTGCAAAGGGAATATCATGGGCTATGGCTAGAAGCACCAGATGGAAAGCTCTAAGTACTACCAACTGCTGTACCCTGTCACCTTCAAGCCCTCCCTCAGGGGTCCACTCTCTGTACAGTAACTCTTTGTTCCAGTATACAGATTCCCCCTTCCCTTGAGAATCAGATGCCTCCCTAGCTACCTGCCTCAGGCCTTGCAATGTAGGGTCTGAGAGCTGAGCCTGTCTCAACTCTCTCCTTGTAACCCTTCCCAGCTCCCCTTCCACAGGTAGTCTGGCATCCTCTGACAGCAGTGCCTCACTGTCAGCCTGGGTGCTACTACTCATCTCTACCTTTGCAGTTACCCTGTCCAAGGGAACATCAGTACCCACAAGCAACTGTGGCTCACATTCAGTCTCACTGCTACAGCGTAGCTCACTCCCTGAAGTAACCACCTCAGCAGTCATGGCTGCAAGTATGCAGTCTGTCTGGGTCTCCCCCAGGCTAGCAGACCCACATGCTTGTCTCCTAGCCTCACTGCATGTAACTGCATAAGTACATGGTACTGCCTTATCCAAATCCTTCCCTCTCAGGACATCTGCAGGATGGTAGTTCCCTACCCCTGTTGTCTCAAGACAACCTACTATTGGCATTTTGTCTTTTTCACTTACTGGCTCCCTCACCTTTGGTTCCCCGCCTTGCCTCCGTGGACATCTGTATGCCACATGGCCCCACTGGTTGCATTCAAAACATTTAACTCTAGCTCCTGGATGTGTACCTGGACTAGTGGCTTCCCCTGCTACTGGCGGATTCTGTTGGGGCAGTCTGTGCTGCCCACCATGGGTTCCTTTAGTCCCATGAGCAGTACTGGGGGTCCCTTTCCTGCGCAGGGCTGCCCTGCTTGCTAGGTATAAGTCTCCCTTCTTCCCCAACTCCTCTGAAGTAGCACTCTGTTTATCAGCTAACCAGATCCTCATGTCCTCAGGCAAAGTACTAAGGGCTTGTTCCCATACTAAAAGGTCTGTCAGCCCTTCAAAAGTGGTGACCTGACATCCACTCACCCAGCTATGAAAATAAGTGCTCAGTTCAACAACATATTCACATACATTTTCATCTACCTTGCGTCTATGCTCATGGAACCTTTTCCTATACATTTCAGGTGTTAGCTTAAAACATTCTAATAAATGTCTTTTTACAGCAGTATAATCAAAACAGTCAGTGTCATGCATTTTTGCTAAAGAAATTACAGCTTTACCATGGAGTAAGGGGGTCAGGAACCATACCCAGATCCCTTGGTCAACTTCATACTGTTTACATACCCGCTCAAACATATGAATGAAGCTATCAAAATTATCCCTTCTTTAAACTGTGGAAGACATTTACTGACCTTTTGTGCTTCTGGGGTCTGGTTACTCCCTTCCCCATTACCTCCATGACTCTGGCAAGGAGTCAGCATTTCCATCTCATGCCTCCTTTGCCGTTCATTTTCCTCAGCTTGTAGACTCCTCATTTTCTCGGCTGCTTCTAGTTCCATACGCCTGGCCTTCAACGCAAGTCTCTAGCTCCAGCTGGATTTTTAAGTCCACTGTAGAAAGGTTGAGCTGTCCATTCTTCGAGGATATTGTATCTCCACTGTCAGTCTGATTGTCCTCCATGCTGCTGTTTTCTGATGCAGCTGTAACCAAGGCTGCAATCAGGTCTGCTTTAGTCAGGTTTCCATGCACCAGTCCCCTAGTCTGGCACATCTCTGCCAGCTGTCTCCTTGTCAGCTTTCCATACTCTTCTGCTGACATGTTGCCTGCTTACCCTGACTAACACTAAGCTAACAAAAGAAATAAAACAGTTGTGATCTGAACTCTGAGTATACACTGTGTGGCTGTTTTAGAGTACAAAACACTTTAGAGCTCACTGTGCATAAGCTACAGGAATTCGCTCTACCCACATCACTACAAGCCAATTAGTATGTGAAGTAGATCCCACCACTGCCAAACACTTGTGACGACAGTGCCCTGGCCAAGTAATCAAGGAGCCTCAATCCTCACCACTAACACCAGGGAGGTCATCTCCTAGAAGAGGAAAGGATAATTAATACACACAGTAAAGTACAATTTCCCTTAAGTGTACACAGAGATCACAGTTCGTCTGGGGCTGGTTGCTTCCTTGCTCACTAGGTCCCCAGTAAGACTCCCCACTGGCACAGCTATAGGGTCCAGGTCTCAGCCTAACTGGGCAAGCTGAAATCTCCAGTACCCTCTCTGTCCAACCCGTGCTTCACGTCCTTGCCAAGTAGCTGACACAACACACATACTTTGAGATAAGTATTTAGACAACTTCACAGACACTCCTGGGAAAGGCTGACACAGATTCTCCAACTGTTCCCCTTTACCCAGACTATATGGTAGTAATTACTGACACCACCCAGTTAATATCAGCTACTAAAATGCCTTTAAAAGGGTGTCCAGTTATTACTGTGCAATATTAATATCCAATGGTAGTATGACTAACTGTCAAGGCTTTCTTTAGAGTGACCTATTATAATAACCTCTAGAAATATGCAATGTATTCTAGAGCTTATCTCTACAGAAATCAGCCACAGGTAGAAGGTTTTAAAAATATTTAATAACAAATAATTAAGATGCAAGACAAAACTACTACACCACAGAGATATCTAAGAGTTCAGAGATCACACAGAAACTTAAAATAATACAGTAGGACAGGTCTGATTTTAAAGAAAAATACCTAATTAATCTTTACTAGCTTTAACTATTCCTACAAGAAATCACAGTGCTAAAAGTTACATATGAGCACAAGGCAGAGTGCTGATAAGTTAGATGTCCAAAGTCAAAATGCTTTTCAGTTTCTTGTGAGAAATAGTATTTAAACATTACTAACAAACATGTCTCTAAGGACCTTCCAAAATTACATAATTTTTGACACAAGTTTTCCCAGTATTCATATTGCAACATCTTAACACCTGGTCTAAGTTCTCATGCCACAAACTGCATTATTTAGCAATCTAACACCTCCTCAGAAACTTACAACAATACAAGACATTTCACATGTATATGCTAGCAGAAACCAGAGCAATAAAGCACTTCCCACATATAAATTCTAGTCATAAACTTAGCCTTAAAACAATGGGCATGAAATCTTCATCCAGCCACCCTGGAGCCGAATTGTAAAACATTAAAGAGATTCATAGGATCTTTTCAACTTAAAAACACACATTTGAAATACTTGGCTTGGTTTTCCTTATAGCAGATGGCAATGTTGCAATAATCTTGAAGTTCACATTTTACAGTGTTTTCTTACATTTAAAAACACAAGCCTGTATTTTACATTTATTTATACAGTTGCTAGAAGTATGTATCAAATTCTATTTGACTAGGCTGGCAGCCTTCGCCCATCTCTCCCCAGTCATCACACTATGGTTCCATTTTGTCACCTACATACTACATATTCTGTAATGTATTTAACAATAATGTGAAGCATTTTGAATGCAGGCCTTTAAGGAGAATAACAATAATCATACAGAATATTATATCCATAAAGTAGCAGAAAGTATTAGAAGAACTAAGCCAACAGGGGATTCGAGAAAGGAGATTCTGACGATAGGGATGACTGCAATTAGGGATATAGACAATAGGCATGAGGGGGCTGGAATTTATTGGAGAAAATTGGCAAAGGAACCAATGTATTGGAAGCAAATAACTAGAGAGGGAAACATGATAGAATGGGAAGACACCAAAAAATGTATTTGGACTGCAGGTTAGAGATTGCCTTCTTTATTAGGGATTGATATCAGTATAGGCAAAGAGAAAGAAATAGGGGGGTCCTACATGAAAGACCAGCACTGGTAGAGTTTTTAATAGAATCTAGAACAGAAGTTGCCATTAAAAAAGGAATAATCAGTAGAGCATATAAAATATTGCATGATAACTATAAAAATCAATCAGAGGAGGTTAGAAAGGATTGGGAAGAGACTGAATAAGCAATTCACAAAGAAACAGTGGGAAGATATATGTATGTCTCCCAAATATGCAATAAAATCTAGAAGATTTAGAATGTTTGCCTGGAAATGTTTGCATAGATATTTCTATACCCCAAGCAGACTCCAGAGAATTTTTCCTCAGGCAGATAGCAAGTGTTAGAGGTATGACAGGGAAGAAAGAGGTAATTGAGAACATATTTTCTTAGAGTGAGGTGAACTGGTGGACTTTAAGGATTCCCTGTGGGATGCACTGTCGGAGATGCTAGGTGGACAGATTTGTTTGACGAGGGAAATGATTTTTCTGAGCTATGATACAGAATCGGAATAAGCAAGGCATGGTAAGGCCTTTCTGTGTCTAATAATGGTTGCTGCTAAAAAGCAGTTACTAGAAAATTGAAATCAAAATCTAAACCAACTATATTAGAAGTAGTGAATATGCTAACAGAGATAAATCAACTGGAAGTGAGATCTTTAGAAAAGGGTAGGAGCAAACTACATAGGAAAAAATAGGAATTGTGGGAACAATGCATACAAGAGAGAAATGAGGTTTAAAAGGCAGCCGGACTTAAATGAGCTATGTAATGTTTGACTGAAAAAGACTAGGTAGATTATAAGTGATATATAATGTTTGCAACTGGGAGTGTGTCAATACGGCTTGTGATGTAAAATGCTTACAACTAGAATTGTGTTTATCTGGTTTGCTTTTATTTGTATAAATGTAGTAAGTGATGGTTTAATAAAGATGTTTCTTGTTTAAAAAAATGCAGGAATTGAATAATTTGTGTAAAGTTGCTTATGTTGTATGATATATAGCAATATATGTTAATTATAGTCTGACTACCTTTATATGAATCTAGATTTGCTTATGTCACAAGTGATAAATCAATAAAGGTGTTTGGAAAAAAAACAATAAAGTGAAGCACAGTCTACTACACTGTTCTCTGTATGCATTATGTAGAAGTGTACTGATGCCATGGCCTTGTTTGTCCAGCCATTTGACAGGTAGACATGACTGGCAAGACATTAAAATGAATGGAAATGATTGCTGTGTGAGAAATATGTAGAAATGTTTCAGGGACAGTTCCTTTGACAGCACTTGTAGGATTTCCAAGATATTTTGTTAGCCAAAAATGTCATTTGCCTGTTCTTTTATGGAGGTGTGGCTAAGGTGAGTTACTTTTATGGCACTAACAAGAATGTCTTGCTTTTGTTACTCTCCTTGTTTTGCTTCCTGCCTATGAGTATTTCACATCTCTAATTTAGCAGTGGGTAATACTGACTGGCTGCCTTTTCTGATGTATATGTAAACAATATTTTGTAGTTATGGGATAACTATGTGTATTATACATCTGTTTTCTTTTAGGCCTTCTGCAATCATGGCATTGAGATGTGTGAATCCACGTCTAAGATCCTTCACATATGTCGAAAACAATGTAATAATTGAGGCCTTTCAGCAGCATGGTGCCTTCCTCCTGCAAAGGGGAAGGCAAGATATGGGCCATAGCCTTGTACTATGGCAAGAAATTGTTGCCAATGTGAATTGCATGGGTAGTTACAGCTGAACCTATGAACAGGTGTGCCACAGAGCCACTGATATGATAACTGCTGCAAGAAGACGAGCAGCTGCAGTAGACCATGACCTTTTGGTTACAGGTGGAAGCCCTCCTAGAGAACCACCACTGACTCCCAATGCCCAATGAGCTGTTCCTAGCAGAACCATCAGGCCTCCAGCAATGCATACCTTCTGCAGTTGATAAGCCAATAGTTTGATGTCAGTAATGCTGATCAGTTTAAACAAATATTGTATTGTGTGATATTAATCTCAGGCATGTTGTGTGTATTGCAGGACAAATTTCTTTATTACTTTTAAGACTACCCAGTTTATAACAGATGCACACTATAGTACAGATTGCAGCCAGCAATCCTTGATGTGTGTATATATTACACATATGCATTTTCCAATTATACTGATTACAGTTTACAGCAGACCATTTGTGCCACTGGTATAGAGGTCTGAAGTTACATTGCAATAACGATGAAAACCTAACAGTATTGTATATTTTGGAAGTGTGTTGTTTGAACCCACAAACACTGACTACTGTTTAGAACTGTACTGTTATTTTGTCCTACAAACTACTGCATGCATTACAGTTTAGAGATGCATGCTCAATGTTATTTGAAAATATGGAACTGTTGCTTTGTACTACAGACTAAGGCATGCATACTTTCTTTTACAGTTGAAATATGCATGCTCAACTTAATACAACTGTAATAAATACCAACTAAGCCATCTAACTATTAATGCTACAATAACAGTACTATTCTGATGCATAAATACTACATGCTTCTTGCATTATTGCCAATCACGTGGCATGGGATCTCACATTTGATGCCAGCTCAGTGGCAGCTATGGAAAAATGGTACAGAACAGACTATTATGAATACCAGTCTTGACTATATTCAGCTTTTAACTCTTGCAATTAGTCAGGGTAATTGATATTTACACATCTGTGGGGTGTGCCCCGTACTAAATTCCATGACATAATGATCCAGTGTATCCCACTTTCTCTTCTGGAGGTCATCAAAATGATGTTGGCATTGTTCACTCTCCATCATCCCTACTTCATAAATGTCTTCTATTAACTCCAAAGATACACCATGAATAAAGCCAGTGTTCTAAAGATTTCTTTATTACAAAAAAAAATCAACTTCTTCCTCTAGCACCTCGGCTTACAAAGCCTTTAACGGAGTATACTAAACATTCAACCATTTCCTATATTTATACATCATAGTGCAATTAACACATTGTTAACACGTCAATTAAAACCTTTTCTTTTAAAAAACAGCTTATAAAAGACACTTCCAATTGCATTCCATGTTCATTCCACTTGGAATCAACGTATTAAACTTTAAAATAAAAATAGATTATTTTTTTCTTAATTGTTTTTTAACATCATACAATATCTCATTAATGTTTTGTATCTGTTCTAAGATTGTAGCTTGTAAACCAATAACATTACCATCACGTGCCTGTAAGAAATGCATAGCTACTGGACTTATTTCACTTGTTTTTCACATCTCTTACATGTTCTTTTAACCTCTTTGAGAAACTTATTTTTGTTTCTCCTATGTAATACTTATTACAGGGGCATTTCAGGGCATCTATTACTGCCACACTATTACAGTTGACACAGCCTTGTGTCTCAAACTTTTTTCTATTAGCCTGTGGAAATTTATTAACTATATATTGGCATACTGAGCATTTACCACAGGTCAAAGTACCTGTAATATTCAATTCCAATCATCTATTTTCTGTAGGTAACAAACTTCACTTTCACTATAAAATCTCATATAAGAAAACCTTATTTTTTTATTCTTTAAAAAACTAATCTATTATCTTTTTTTGCAGCATATCGCAATAATATTTTACAGTCTTTACTAACTGGTCCGAAAATACTGTATACTCTGACACAAAGTACAAATATTCTTGAATTTCCCCTTCCTTACTACTTCATTAAATTCTGATTTATTATGCCCTTTACTGCCCCTTCTTACATAGCTCTTCCCTTTTATTTTTCTTCTAGCTTTATTAACTAATTCTGTATCATAAGCCCTATTTATAAACATTCGGGTTATTATTTCCAGTTCCTCTTTATATTCATTTTCTTCACTACATAATCTTTCCAGCCTTGTAAATTGTCCATATGGAACTGACTCCACTGTGTGTGGTGGGTGACAACTACTACAATGTAAAATATAATCAAAGTTGTCAAATTTTCTACGAATTCTAGTTTTAATGGTTTTATCTTTTGCTCCTTCCAATATTATGTCCAAATAATTCACCTTTCTTCCTATTTGCAGTCCATCAAATGCTATTTCAAAACTATTATTATGTAAACTTCGAACAAAGCTTTGTATCTTTTCCTGACCTCTGTCACAAATAAAAATTAAATCATGTATGTATCTAAAGTATTTTATTACATGTTTAACAAAATACTCTCTGTTATATATGTACATTTTCCTCAAAATATCCCATAAACAAGTTGTCATACACGGGAGCAAGATTTGCTCCCATTGCTGTACCTCTCAGCTGTTTATATAGCTGACCATTAAACTCAAACATATTATTTTGTAAACAAAATAATATCAGATCTAATATATAGTGTGTATTTAGACTTCCACCTAAAAAGTGTGAAACTGCTTCCAAATCAAAATCATGCTCTATACTTGTGTATAAACTAGTTACATCCAACATCACAAAATACTTTTCCTCACTCCATCTGATTACTTTAACTTTTTATTATCAAATCACATGCAACTTGTATATAAGAGGGTAAATTAACTAGTGTTGGTAATAAAAAATTATGCAAAAAGCAACAAATATTATGCGTGAATTCCCACATGCTGCTACTATAGGGTGCCCCGGAGGAATACTAAAACTCTTATGTATTTTCAGAACACAGAAAAAATGAGCTATTGTACAATCGTTGCTATCAAATACCTGTTGCATTTATGTAATGAGAAATAATTCAACCTGAAACCTCTATGTAACAGTTCTTTATATTTTTTCCAGGGCTTTATTATATACTTCTATATTTATTTTTTCATACACTTCTTCATTCCTTAAATGTTAATTACACATTTGTAAATATTGAGAAAAATGCAACACAACTAACTTTTCCCCTTTGTCTGCTGGTTTAAAAAAACACATCTTTCCTACAACTAAGATTATTTAAGCATTGCCACTCTTCCTTTGTAAGATTATATTCAATTTCACTTTTTTTGATTACAAAAGACATCATATTCTTTTTCTAAACTATATCCAAGCGACTTGGAAAAGTGTTGAATAGTATCATTTCTAAATGGAGGAATACAATTACTTTTATACGTTATACACTTCATATTAAATCTATTATATGCATTACATTCCACATCTGCCTCACAAGAATAAAAACTGTCTTCATTACTTTCCATTTCAACTTTATCATCATCATTTTGTAAATGAACATTTTTCTTGAAATGATCCAACAAGTCCAATTTTCGTACAAATTTAAAAATCTCTGTTTGGAGCTGATAAATCTGGGCAATGATGTTGGCACAAATTTTAACCCTTTGTTAAGAACACACATTTCCGGTGGGAAAATTCACACCCAGACAAACTTACTACATAATCAGATGCATTAATACCACAAACATTATTAAAAGTCCCAGTACTACTAATTATTTCAGTTCCATTTACCTCGTTTGTACTGGCTGGAATTATCACTATATTCATTTCCATTCCAGGACCTTCTACGGTTACCCCATTGTCTTTGTTGGTTACAAAATGTTTTTTTATATACTGTTCATTTTGGACTTTAGGCAGTTGTGGGAACTCTCGGCAGTCTTCACTATCACACTCCACTGACGATACCGTGCTCTCCATTGATGACTTGAACCGATGTTGTTGCATTTCCTGTTCTCCTTGAAGCCTTACTTTACGTTGGTTACTATGTTGCTTGGCGACTGATTGAAATGCTCTGTTTCTTTCATAGTCACCCACATCCCAAACTAATTTTTGTTTTTTTCCACTCAATTAATTCCATTTCATAAGCAGAAAATTTATCATTAACGTTTCTAAGAAATAGTTCAAGGTTATCCACACTAGTACACTGTAACATATGTTTGCACAGATTTTGAGTTTCTTCCTATAGTTTTTGTCTCTTTATCACATCCCTCTCCATTAATATAGTAACCCATTCTATGCTGCACCTCTGGGCGGCTGCTACCCACCATGCATGAAACTGCTTGTCTGATTCTACCAACATGTCAAAAGGTGTTGAGAGATTTTTTACTGCCTGTAACCCCGCGGGGTAATGTTCAGCTCGATACCTTTGGAGACTCTACCAGTTCAAGTTTTTTTTGTAATAAAGAAATCTTTAGAACATTGGCTTTATTTGTGGTGTGTCTTTGGAGCTATTTCTTCTGCAGTGGTTTACAGTCTTCCATTAACTCCACATCTGCTACCATATAAACTCTACCCCACTATAACCCACCATAACAAAATGCCACTTATATATAAACTGACACCCTTCAGCCTCCTATTACCCTTAACCCTCCTACTACAACTTACACCACTACAAATTAACAATATCTACCACAAACCCACATCCACAACCTCCTTTCAAAGACTACCTCTCAGTACCTTCTCTACCATATCATCTAACCTATACACAACAGACTACATTCTCTGCTTTAAACTAAAAATCCTCTCCTTACATGATAAAGTTAACATAAACCATACCACCTTCCTTTACCATAACATAAAAAAGAAACAAGAACCAAGTACTGTCCTACTTAAATACTTCAAACTAACCTTAAGCAGGGATATCAGTCCCAATCCAGGTCACCTTTTCCTCATTTCCCAACTTACATAGCCCCTACAAATCCCTAAACCTAACCGCACTTAACATGCAAAGTATTTGAAAGAAAATCCTTGACTTCCATGCCTGGGTAACACATAAAAAGCCCGACATTATTGCCACTGCAGAAACATGTCTAAAACCATACGTCAAAAGCTCAAAATTCCTTCCCCCTTCTTTGCATGCCTGTGCACAGATAGGCCCTGTAAAAAAGGTTGTAGGGTAACATTGATCTACCCCAGCACCTTCAATATTGTCTCATACAACTCATCTATACCTAACTTCTCTACAGCAGAAATCTTAATAGCCTTCCTAAACATTAGTGACAGCAAACACCTCTGTATCATTGCCTGTACATTCCCCCTGGCAATAATGTTCCCATACTAGAAGAAATCCCATATTGGACACACGGCAACATAACTATAGAAACAGTAATTCTTGGCGATGTTAATATTAATTGGTTAGATCTCTCACGGCAACATTCCTCAACAAACATCAGCCTATATAACTACAGCCAGCTAATCAGTGATATTACCAGACCCAGAAAAAGCAACAGCTCTGGGACAATCTTAGATTGGATCATGGTCTCTGACCCCAATAAAATTGTCACCACAGGAACTCTCCCAAACCACTTACCTGCCTTTATAATACGTAAAACCACAACAGCATTACATCACTACAGAAACACTAGAGACTTATCGCATATTTCCACTACAACCTTTAACAATTCTTTACACAGCATTAGCTGGGACCCCTTAAGAATACTTCCTCTAGATGATGCAGCAGAATTTTTCAGCTCTACATTCCTTAACATCTTAAATAACCTTACACCAAACCAGTCATACCCCATGGCTTGCTAGAGCAACCAAACAGAACATGGCCACCAAAGACAAAGCCTGAAAGCTTTGGCAAAAGCACAAAAAAAGTCTGACCTTATAACCTACAGACACCTTCACAACCTAGTAAAGCACCTAGTTGTTAAGGATAAAAAAGAATACTATCATTTATTACTAAACCAACACAAACAAAATCCAAAACAATTTTGGTGCCCAATCAACAGCCTACTACACCCAGGGTCAAACAATAACCCCTGTCCAAATCCAGAAAAAACACTGTTGAAATTGCCACACTCAACACATATTTTATAAAAGACATAGCCAATCTCGCCACCAAACTTCCCTTAAAATCATCCTAACCCATCAGACCCTTCAACTACAAATACCTCCTCTCCCCACTCACATAACTTCTCTTTAGCATTTTTGATGGTATTCACTTTTTCCTCCAACAGTGGAAATTTACGCATCGGACAGATTTTTCTGAATCACTTGGCAGCATAATTCAGGAGCTGTTGGCATTTCTGGGTGTGAGCACATAGTTAATTCATATTAGATTCTCCCCTGGATTGCTCTATAATAATGCAGCTCTGTCATTGGAACTGCCCTCCATAATGAGGCTCCTCCTAGCAGGAAACTTCAGTTGTAGGACAGTCAAAGAATCAGAAAGGCTAACACTTGGTAAGCCTTACTGAATCCCAGAGAGGGTGTGTAGGGTGTAAGCACATTTTTAGTTGTAAGGTTTTTCTTCCTTTTTAAAGTGCTGCCATTACTAACTGTTGATGTATTTTTATGTGGTAAAATGAAATATAGCTATTGTAAAATAATGTAATTTATCTGAAAAGATATATTTCGCACATAGTGGTAAGAAAATTAAAAATGTACTATTCTATTCTATCTATTCTATCTATTGTTTTATTTGTAGTGTTTCTTAGTGACCTTAAAAAATTCCTCTTCTATCTTCATGTAGTTCAGAGTGAGAGATGTCCTTTATAAATCTTAGATAAAATAAAGTATCAATTATGTACATGTCTTTATGTAACACAAGAGCTGTTACAAATATTTTAATATTAGAATAAATGTATGATTCCGAGAATTCAATACATAATAAACATAACAGTTATTTGAATCAAATGAAAAAAGAAAGATCTGTTCTTGAATAAATCACAAGTTAATAGCTTCTAAATTTTGTTTTAATGATGCCGTCTTAAATCTGACATACTTAATCTCACAGATGAATTATCTTGAGCTGCCAAGTCTAACTTCAAATGGATACCTCCAGAAATCTGGGTAATGAAAAAATATTTTTAAGATAAGAGTCTTTTGTTATATAGTTGCTACAGCAACCCTATGATACCTGGTGTGACATGTAAGTCCTGCAGACTGCTGCCAATGATTATCCAGTATACACTGGCTGGCATGTAGCTGCTGGAAGTAATAAACTTCAGATGCAATGTGCAGGATCTGAAGCAACTTAGTAATGAGGAGAGTGCTGCAGGGGAATAGCCTTGGAAAATACGTGCGCAACTAATAACAATCCAGTCATTATAAGGGACCAGTGCAATGGGTTTATGTAAGTAACTACTAACACCCTAGTCATTATACAGGAAAAATGCAATGGGTTTATGTAAGAGACTACTCACACCCCAGTCCTTATAAGGGAACAGTGCAATGGATTTATGTAAGTAACTACTAACAATCCAGTCATTATAAGGGAACAGTGCAATGGATTTATGTAAGTAACTACTAACACCCTAGTCATTATAAGGGACCAATGCAATGGGTTTATGTAAGTAACTACTAACACCCTAGTCATTATACAGGAAAAATGCAATGGGTTTATGTAAGTGACTACTAACACCCCAGTCCTTATAAGGGAACAGTGCAATGGGTTCATGTAAGTAACTACTAACAATCCAGTCATTATAAGGGAACAGTGCAATGGATTTATGTAAGTAACTACTAACAATCCAGTCATTATAAGGGAACAGTGCAATGGATTTATGTAAGTAACTACTAACACCCTAGTCATTATAAGGGACCAATGCAA